>NW_027111167.1:0-77883 GCF_000696795.3 Halyomorpha halys | reverse complement strand
TATACATACATACATACATACATACATATATATACACATTCTCATGTTATTTCATATTATTTATTATAGTATTAATTTCTCATATTTTAACAAGTAAGTTTAATTGTGTATAATATTTATCTCTAATGAATATATAGGACAAATATATACAAACAAATTAGATTCTGTTGTAATATATTGCCTCAGCTCTTTAAGAATTACACCAGAGACGTTTACTTCATTATTTACCATAACTTCCCAAAAAGTTTTTGGCAATCCTATTTATTCTTTTTTCTGAACTGTTGGCATTTTTGTGTTGTGTTGTTACACTTTTCTCATTTTGGCAGTTCAAAACCTCTTAAAAGGTAGCAATTCTAAGCCTGCACATTATCACTTCTTCCTTCTTCAACATTCGGAAGCTTGTGTTTCATTTGTTAAGATCAGGCTTTACTTAAGTAAATGTATTACAAGTTGCTCGATGCAGCCTAATTTATTACAAGTAGTTTGAACATGTAACTTAGAAAAATTTAAAGGATTCAATATTGGTACATTACAAGAAGTGAATGGAGGTACATTTCATCTTTAATTTTGATAGGAAACGTAATGTTACAGGAATACAGTGACCAGTGCAAGGGGTAATGGGGTGCATTTTCGTATACCTGTACACCTATTTACAATGAAAAGATTTTACTTTTTTAATGAGTTTCTTGTATTCAGAAGTAAAACAAAGATATAGTTTTTCAAACTCCAATATTTTTTTTTCAAAATGACGAGGAGCAAACATTTGTGAATATATTTTGGCAAATAACATGAAAACTACTATTCTTAGAAAAATCATCATAAACTACTTTATGTTACATCTAGCCAGCTAAAAACTGAGCCCTAAGAAATCCCGTATGTTCAATATTTTTGGAGATATATTTTTCAAACACTAATATTTTTTTTCAAGCTAGTTGATTATTATTGAATTATCACATTATTAGGTGAAATATAATTAATCCATGGTATTTTTATTCCTACAGCTTAGCTTATAAACTTTATTTCACAATTTTGGCATTTTGCTGCATACATTAAAAATGAGTCATAACTTGACAAAAGCTTGTTATCTGTGGAACTATTTGACATAAAGATGTCATGGGTTTATAGGTATAAAACAAAATGCACTCCACTACACCTGGCACTGAACACCGAATCCTGTAACATTACGTTTCTAAGATGAAATAAACCTCCATTCATTTATTGTAATATACCAATATTTGCGCAATCAAATTCTTTAATTTTTTCTAATCCTTTTACATATCCAAGCCACTTGTAATACTTTAGGGGGATATTGGCTATAAACGTAAAAGATAAAATGCGGCCATTTTGAAAAAAAAAAACTCGCATATTAGGCCTACAAACTTTTTACTATCGCCTTTTGAATGTAATTTTAGATTAGAATACCCTGAAAGAAATTAGTGTACAATTACCTCTGGGTTAACTTACAATTTTACTTGTCTATTATTGGAAACGTAAGTTTTCTGTCCCAGAGCAACAAGTTTGTCGTGGGAATGTGAAGAAATTGCCTTTTTGAACGGATTATGGGTTAATGAATTAAGAAACTACCTTTCGAGAAAAGAGGAACAGAACCAAGGAATTTATATGTGACTCTATTATAGGACCAACAAAAAGTATTTGAGAATTGGTAAGAACGCTTGCAATTTCTTAATCCAAGATGAATAAATCGCGGGCTGCTTAACCTGGAAAAAGTGGAAAGCTCATCAAAGGTAGTTCCCAACAGAACAGGCCCAAGATCGAGTATAAATTTGTAAAGAAAAGATAAAACCGAAAACCCAAAGAATCATATTTTCATTAAAATAATAGTTACTTGCCCTGAAAAGTGGGAATATTGGAGAAACGCCAATAGCGGTTAGGCTGCAATCAGCCAGCAGTGAAGTTAACCAAGTGTAATTTCTAATACAGCATCTCAGAACTTAAAGCGAAAAGCTCGAGCAACACGCAAGATAAATAACATAAAAAATCAGTGAAGACTAAAATGACTTTATTCTAATATATTTACAAGAACTACATGTTACTCAGTCTCTATCTTCTAACTTATATCTTACTTAGCTATCTAGTCTAGAAAATATATATGTACTCTGCAGAAGAGGGGGTAGTAAGAATAAGGAAATAAGAGAGGGGGTTTTGACCAATCGGATAATTTTAGGAGACTAGGTGGGGGAGGTAGAGAGCCTATGAGATTTAAAAGTAAAGTATCTGAAGGGGGGGAGAAGGGGAAGGCCTGAATTGAACAGGGTGCCCCCTTTCCAAGAAATTGGAATGACCCAAGGACTCGTGAGAACTGACTTACATGTGTTAACCATAAAATAGTTAGATTGATGCAAGTCCATTGTGAGATGGCAGCTTGTACCTGCTGCATGTGTCAACCCTTGCTTTGTCTTTTACATTGGTATAGAATACCATAGAAAGGTCACTTCCTCTATGGTCAGTGTCTGTCGAAATGTGCCAGATGTCTATAGTTTATACTATATAGTTTATAATGATAGTCTATTTATAATAATAGCTGTTAAATAATATAGCGTTCGTTAACTCGCAGAACAGACCGATACCTTTACAAATATATAAGGCAGGGTTCTGCCTAGATCAGTGCATTAGCCGGAAGCTTCCTCTGATTTTTTCTTTGTCCACCAATATTTGGCATAAACTTAGCCAATTCATTAGTCACTTGGGCTGCTCTGTGTGTATTTATTATTTAAGAACTTATAGTGCTGTGTTCACCTCACGAAACTTAGTTACTTGAAAAGTATGTAGAATAATACAATTTTAGAGGAACCTTTAATTAGTGAGGTGGAATTGGCCGACACAAATGATGTGGAGTCTGACTATTCAAATTATTCTGTTTTTAAGTCTTTAACCTAAATATATGTCGTGGTTTAACTCCATCTTAATAGTTGTCATACAAAAAGGTTTGTTTAAAATAATAGTATAAGACTTAAATCGGCAAACAAATTTTATTTGTTTTTTTTTTTTTTTTGTTTTTTTTTAACGTTTTCATAATTTAACCTTTATAATTAACAAAGCATAACCAAATGGAGAAAAAACTCAATCTCAACTCAAGCTCGGGGTATATGAAAGTCTAATTGTAAAATTCGCATTCTCTGCAAATATTATGGTTAACATGAAAAGCCTATAATTTCTATAAAACTTTATTTATTTTTTTATAGTTTCTTCATGTTAACTATAAAATTTGGTGAAGTGGAGAACGTAAGTTTTCCAGTTAGACCCCTCATATAAAAGCAAGAAATACTGATAAAACAAAAAAGTCATTTTAGGCATATTTAATATAGCTAAAAAAATTACTATCTTATAGAATAAATTAATATAAAGCTGCCAGGGTATAGACGAGATGGTATTACAGCTGAGACACGCGTCAATATGTGGAGCTCGCTTGCGGCACGCATTATGAACCAGTCGTGCACACCTAATCAAAATTATAAGAATTATCATGTTGTAGTTAAAAGTTCGGTAAGGAAGACGTGCAGAGGTCCTAAAGGATGGTAGTCGAGCTCTAATATAAAATCTACCACTAATTCTTTAGTTGGCCCCTTCAAGAGAAAGGATGCAATCCCACAAGGAAAGTACGTATTGCTGGTCTAGTTCACCTCCCCTGCCTAACTTCTTTATATTTTTTAAGGATTGAAATAAAGCCAATGTTTAATCAAAATTAGAAAAACAAAAAAAATATAGGAGTCTTAATAATCAATCTGTAGTAAAAACAGATATTTATATGCCTTTATTATGTCATGTGGATGGCATCTTGTTATCATCTGATCAAGGCATATTTAGGGATGCTCAATTAAAGCAAATAGATAATGCTACTTTGCTTGAAGAATGGTAATGTGATAAATTTTTTTTTTACTTTTATAAGGAACTGGACGTATTTCAAAGATAGTACCGTAGACTGCGATTGAATTCTTTATCGAGTCCTACTGACTTTCCTAAAGCTATTAGAGTTGTTACAAATTTACTCTAGACAGTAAAACCTATGAATTACCTCAAACACAAAATAAAAAAACTTTTTTTGTGACATGGGCCACGATTCAGTCATAGCAGCGATATGTCGTTCAATAAGTATGGAAAAACCATATTCAAATTCAGAAAATAAATATTTACTGGCGAAAGCTTGAAATTAAAGGGTTTTCAGCAAAAGAGGAGACAGCTCTATTCTGTAGTAATTTGGAGTTAGATCTGTGTAATAGCAGCCACAAATTTTTGGTAAAAAGCGGAAGAGTATCTTATATCTCTTATATAGAAATATAGTAAGTACTTGTAACTACGAAAGAATAATAACGTAGTAAGAATAATAATGTAATAAGAATAACAGTAATAATAATAATAATAATAATAGGAACGTAATAAGAATAATATTAGTAACGAAAGAGTAATTTTTTTTTTAAATTACTCTTTCGTTACTAATATTATTCTTATTATTCTCATTCCTATTATTTTTATTCTTAATACATTATTATTCTTTCGTAGTTCCACGTACTTACTATATTTCAACAAAAGAATTACTCTTCCGTTTTTTACCAAAAATTCGTGGCTGCTATTAAACAGATCTACAACCAATAATTCGTTTTTGGAGCGCTGAACCAAAAACGAATTCCACACAGTGGTCAAAATTAGATTTCTTAAAGTTCTTGTTTCAAGTTAAATAATAAGATTAGTTGATATTAGGGAATCTGTAACGTGCCTTGTTGAACTGAAATGCTTAAGCTTTCAAGACTTCTGAATATTTTTTGTTTTAGAAAGATGAATTAAAATTCTTGATTATTTTCTGGGAAGTTTTATATTTATGCATTTGGGTAATAAAGGGAAAATATGTCCGACACAATATTACTTAAACCATCTTTATTCAACCTAACAACGTTTCGGGATGTTTTCCCCATCTTTGGGTAATCTAATATTAATATTTTTTTTATCGAAGTTACAAATTTATATAATCTTACAATATAACATTACATGTTTTATATAATAAATTTTTTTCTCAATTACTGGAGAGATTGAATTTGTTTCTAAGCTTTCAATGAACAGCTTGACACATTTAATACTCATAAATACTCTTTATCAAATTCAAACGTTTGGGTACCGTAGGAAAAACGAGTTAACAAGAAACTGTAAATCTGCGAAATTTGGAGGCAAGTAAAACTTATTGGAATGGGAGATACGTTGTCTTATATCTCAGAATTAAAATTATCTAACAGAGTTCGATTTGTATCATTTTATATATTTTTTACATGGGTAGTTTGACATTTTGTTTACATTGGGTTGAAATACAGGAATTAAAAATCATGAAATATCAAATGCACAAACAATAAATTTCAAAAATAGCTATAAAACATCACACTAGCATACACTGTAGTAAATCTACGAGCTTTTTTGTGTCCCAAAACATGATAAAATTCAACTATTTCTGCAAATTTTGAAAAATGTGTTTTAAAAAATATATTTGTAATCTATTTAATTGGCATTACAAATGGGCAAAAAATCATAAAAATCTGAGCCCTTGGATGATTTCATTTGGAATAATCTTTTTCTTAAAAATAACAAAATATACTTAAAGAGGTGGCAGCAAATCCTAAAATTAAGTCTGATAATCCTAAAAACTGTAATTATTTTTCATACAAATCGAAATTACTGGATGTTCCGAAAAAAAATATGAATTTTATTTTTAACTTCGTTTAAGGACCACCCTATCCACTAAACAGCCTTGCTCAAAAAGTGGTATGATATTGAAATTGCTAATTTAATGTAGATATATGACTGGAATGTGATTTAACCCAAAGTGGCAGTTAACATCATCTGTTTTACACTTTTTACTATTTTCTCAACAACAGTTCAAACGATTTTTATTAAACTCTCCATTTCAATGTTTAATATAACAAATAGAGTTAGCCTGAGAAATACATGAAATAGATAATCAATTGTAGTAATTTTACAAAGATGATGAGTTAAAGATCGTTTATATAAAAAAATAACAAACAATAAACCCAAAATGGGCTGTCCACATTCGTTAGAATAAAACAGTAAAACAAAAACGTCACTTCATATTTAATAATATTAAAAAAGAAAACAAAATAAAAACTATACCTCCTATTGGGACGATAGGTGTCCAGCTCTAAGCAAAAGGTTTTGTGTTACTTATATAAAAAACATATGTTACATATATAAGGTCCAATTCAGAGGGTACAGAGAGAAATTCATACAACTGATATCGGCTAATATCGCTTAGTTGCGGCATGTATGGGATTCGGTTCTCATGATACGCGGGGAAATTTGTCAAAAACTGGAAACAATCCTCCAGTGCCGTTCCATCACAAGCTGGACAAAGCTTCTGTGGGGCCAAAGTATATTTGTGTGGACTGACACTTAAAGTAATTGCATATTTACCCGAAAGTCGTAGTTGGGCAATTATTCTCAAGTGAGTTATAGGGCAACTGATTTTTAGGTAGCTTTGAAGAGCATCTGTTTTAATGAAGACCCTACCGTACCACGGGTTATAGGTTGATTCTCGTAATAACAAGAGGTCTTAATCCTTGACAAATTCTCTATATCAATCCAAGATCTCCCCCATTCTAATTTTGATACTTACCGGATCATTAAGTAGTATCGGGTCAAACATTCCGAAGCTCTCCAATATTTTTCTACTCTGCGTTACCAAATTATATTGCAGACTCAAACGGTTGTTACTGTCTAGCTGCATTATCTTTAAATAACATTGTTTCACGAAGCGAGTACAACTCATGTAAAGTATTTTTATTAGCCAGGACAGAGTTTGCTTTAAAACGTGATATCCCACAGGAACAGACTACAAGTGATATGCCACTTGTAGTCTTACCATAACCATCAATGGTTTATATATAAATAGTATTTAATATCAGCAGGGTCTTATCCTGATTAAAGTAGTTTGACCGGGCTTAAATACTGAATTTTCCATACAAGTTCCTCTACTTCAATTTTTGAATAATGCACTTACCATGCGGAAAATGAATTTTATTCAATACAACGTTTTTGTGAAAGGTTGATTTCAATTATTTGCAATATATATTCACATAGTGTTATTACTTTTTCAAGGACACACCCATATCTGAAAAAACTCATGTTAACCTGCAACGCGACAGGTGGGTCTGTCGGACCCAGTTACAATTATTTGATTATTTTTTATATTAAATCATACATCCAATATAATGGATTTATTGCTTTATTTATTTGTATGGAGATTGATTATACAACAAAAAATAATAAAATTAGTTCAGATTAATAAAATGTAAGGAAAATAGATATCACTATTGCTTATTTTGGAACGGGGGTGTTTTCTTACTGTGTTGTTCGGGAGCACTAATATATTCTTATATTATAATATTAAGAATATATTACATTATATATATTATAATATTCTTATATTAATAAATAAATTCCTATATTTTAAAGAAACTATTTCATTTTGTTATATAATAAAATACCTCAACTTTCACAGTCCATAATTATTAAATACCAGTAATAGTCTTGGACAAGTTCAAATTCTACTATAAATTTGAAGAATTGAGAACTCCTCACAATAAAATATTGTAAGGCTTAAAACAAAAACTAAACAGATAAATACTTAAACTTAATAAATCTAAATAAGAACCAAACTTATAAAAATAACTTCTAATTTTAATCCAAACGATTTAATGGCAGTCACGAAATATTAAAATTCAATAAATAAATTTATATAGAACTATAATTAAGTTAATTAGTTAAATTAATTAATATAAATAAGAGTCCTTACTGATAAGCGGTGTTCATCGTTGAGTTCTGAATCCAATCTAATGACTCTTTTGTAAACTAATACTGATCAACCAGATAATGATGATAGTCGAGCATGCACTATAATAAATAACAAAATTTTCTCATTAATTTATAATAGATCCTGGAATTCCAATTTAAAAAACTGATAGGTAATACAGAACCTTATTTTTAGAGCATAAACAATCCGATGTGATTGTTCACAAAACAAGATCCGATTGTTGCCCTTGATGTTTCAGGACAATACCACCTTTGATGTGCACTTGTGTTAGAGTTTTTATTTTATTTTTAACATTTTTTTTTAATTCTGTAATAGAAGATGATAAAGTGATGACGCATAATTCTGAGAACGAAAAATAACTTAACATTAAAAACTTAAAAATAAAGACAGTTTTCGATCATGTAAAGACAGATTCCAAAATTATTCAAAACATAGCCATCATTCTTAATGTAATAACTAAATAGTATAAAATAATATTTCAAAATTAGTATATTCCTAGATGATAAATAGAAATAATATTGATGATACGAAAACTTAACGATGATAAATATCGACAGATTATCATACTACTATTATTAGTAAAGGAACTGATAAACTACTAAACAATAAATTATTGCAATATTGAATGAAGAAATTCATACTAATATGAGTAGTATAAAATAAAATTATTAAACAGACAATAAAATCCTTAATTCAACATTGTCATCAAACAGTCCTATAATATATACGTACGTATGTATAGTATGTACACTATATAAACTTCCGGTCATATGTTTTAACTTCACTATCTTGTTCCTTAGTATAGATAAAAACAAAAATATAGAAAATAGTGGAAATTTACAAGTATCATCTAGGCAGTTTTTCGCAACACAACTGATTGTCTTTTGATCACTAGTTTATAAAGTAGGTTTTTGTATGCATATGAGCGTACATTTATAGTTATTATATATATTAATTTGAAAGGATAAAGGCTTTCAGTTGCATCAATAATAACTTTTTAATTCGTGTTCACTATTTTTTGTTTGTTTTCTCGAATTATTTATACAACATACATTTAAGAATAGTTCAGTAAAAAAAAAAAAAAATCATGTGCACATTACCGTGCTTAGTTTCAAAACAAATAACTCTGATTAATTTCCCGATCAATTACGAATCAATATTGGAAAGAATAGCAGTGCTTTTAATTAACAATTTAAATAATGACTATAATATATTACTTATATTAAATAATTAATTTATTTACTACTCACATTTGCATTTGAACTCCGTTGGGATGTTGATTCGCAGACTATCTAAGCTCCCACTGTTCAAGAGCTCCATCAGCTAGCAGTGGTGCCAGTATAAAAATAATGAACCAATTGAAAACGCATTTGCTCTATTGTTACTTATTTAAAGAAATAAATAGAAATAAAATTTATTTCAATAAGCTAATTTATTTATATTAATAGTTTTAATTTACGTGATTTAAAATATATATAAAATCATTATACAACAATTTGCTTCACTGTTAAATTTATAACAGATTCAGTAAAAAAAATTGGTTATAGGAAAACATCGATTTATCCAAAAAATAATATCTTGATAACACATTGATTTCAGTTAATATTTGGGTATGAATATATGGCGTATCTGATGGTTGCAGTCAAAAATAAATTAAATTTACCTAGCTTCATTTTGACGACTAATTAACGTCTGGGTGTCTAATAAATAGTTCAGAAGTTGACTGTTAGTTGTCAAGAGGAAGAAACTTTTAACCATAAGTCTTTCATTTATTATCTTCTTTTTTTTCTGGGGTTTTGGTACAGTTTGGTAAAACTGTAAGCTCCACTACACTTGCTTAAAAGGCATAACTCCCCCCCCCCCCATGTATCCTTTTCAGTAAATGTCGAGCCTCTACTAATTTTTAGCATTTAAAATGTGTTTTGAAGATCCCTCTACTTGTTTTATATACTAATACCTCTATTTTATTCTATTGTTTTTTTTTTCAGCTTGAAAATTAATATGGTGAAATACTAATTCTGGAACCCTAGGCTCAGATAATTACCAGCAAGACCAAGTTCAATTACCAGCGGACACTGATGTCTTTGAAACCACTTCAACCTATGTAGAGATTATTGAGAAAAAAAGAAGTCACCATATAATAATGGACTCCTCACATAATTGTTTACAACTGGGCATCATGAAGATACCAGGAAAAACTACAGGAACTGATAGCTCAAATATGGAGAGGTGCTACCTTATCAAAAGAATGGAATAAGACGCTAATTTAGTGGTAGTGTATAAAGGGAAAGGAGATATTATCCATATACAGCAACTATCGAGAGTTTAGTTTGGTTAATACTGCATTTCTCCATAACGCTTTACAACAGTTTCCTTCTGAATATAGAACAGAAACAGGGCGACTATCAATATTCAGCCCAATAGATTGATTTAATCTTCACCTCGAGGCAGGTCCCTGAAAACATTAAATAATATAAGCAGATTACAAGGAAGTTGTTTATTGATTTTAGGGCACCCTATGATACAATTTTATGTAGCAAACTCTTATTGGCTTTGCATGAACTGGGGTTACTGAATAAAATAATTCAATTAGTAAAATATACAGTGAGGAGAACATTCTACCAAGTAAAGTGTAGTTGAATATCTGAGTCATTTGAATTGGAAATCGGCCTAAGACGGAGCAGCCTGATAGCTCCTCTCCTTTTTAATATCACTCAACAAACAATTGTCAATAGAAGATAAATAAGGAAGGGACATGTTATACAAAGAAGACCCAACTTCTAGCCTATGAAAGTGATGTAGCCATCATAGTGAGATCTCTGCAGAATATGATGATGGCCTTTAAAGCACTAGATTTAATGGTCAAGTATATTAGGCTACATATCAATGAAAGGAAGTCTAAGATTATGGTAATAAACAAAAAACAGCAAACCCAGAGGCTGAATCCACTGTGAGTATAACCTGTACCTTGGCTCAATTATTGATGACACCCTGAATGAAGAAAAAGAGTTGAAAAGGACAATTTCAATAGAAAATATATCTCAATCACAAGGATAATTAAAAGCAAACTTGTGAGTCATACCACCAAATTGATAGTATACAAAACCAGTAGTCAGGGCTTATGCTACCTATTATATTTGGGACCTCTGGCATTCAGGTAATTATACAAATATATTTATTTACTAGGAAGTTTATTTTTTATTAAAAATCCAACCAGTTAGTATAATTAAACTAAAATATCATTAGTTGATCCAGTGATGTAGGTTTAAAACTTAATTAATTTATAGTAAACAAATATTTTATACTTCAAATTAACTTAACATCTTCAGTTATTTTATTGATATTCCATCATCAAAGAATACACTGACAATCCAAGTTAATTTAGACCAAGTTTCAGATTACCTAATCTTTGCAGGATAACTAAGAAAAGAAATTTCATGACAGAATGAGTAATGCTTAACTATCTTGCTATCTCTGATAAAATGTGTATTATTTTTCAGTGAGCCAACAATATTAACTCGTTTTATAACTAAACAAAGAAATTAAGCATGATACTGTTTAATATAATTAGCTCAGGAAACTCATCCAACACCCTTTTAGATTCATATATAAATATTCATTCATCTCTGATGTTTCAGGCCAATCCTACCCATTTTCATGTCATACTCATTCTGTTTTACTGTTACAAACAAAATGGAATTATTAAAGGAATAATATAAGAAGTTGGAAATAGATTCACATAGAATATTATGATAAAAAATAAATTTTTAATAAGATGGACATAGTTATTTATACAATTAACAAGAGATGACACAAAGTGCAAGGTAACTTAGCCCACCTAGATTTTCATTTAAATGAATATAAGAAAAAGAACAATCTGTAGTCAACCATTAAAGACCATAATAAACAGCAGTTGATTTAACTTATCTCTTGTGCAGGAAGGCTGCACAAACCAATGTTAAATAACTCTAAAATTCACTTGATTGAATATCTTATAAAGGAATCAGGTGTATAAGAATCATGAGAAATTCCCAAGACACCAAAAAGTTGTTGACCCCATGGATATATCTGGGAAGGTTGATCAACCACATTGCATATCCATTAACACTGTCCAGAATTGTTTAAATTATATCATTATGAAGAATGTAAAATAACAATTTATTTACCTCTTAAGTAAAATGGTAGAGGTGCTTCACTAAATCAAATTACATTGAAATCACCACTTCCCACTTCTCTTCTTTTTATAAAATCACTCTCACCATCTTAATTTAAGAGGTTATCCGTATATTTTCAGATACTTTTATACCAATGTTTTGTAATATGATTTCTTTTTTTTGAGTAATGTATGATGCTTCAAAATGTTTTTAAAGACTTATTGGGTTCTCTATTCAAAAAATAACATGGATGGTGGATCTTCAAAATAACATTTATCTATACAATTTTGATGATTTTGTTGTACTACATGAAATCTTAAGTTGATATTAAAATATTTTACTTATATGGTATAATAAATTTAAATATGTGAACCAAATATATTCAAATGATATATATTTGCTTAAAGCTGCCTAACTATACCAGACCAGTACCCAAAGACTGAATCCTAGACAAAAATTTCCATGAAAACTCAGGAGACAGTTCAGCAAACTAAATAAAGAACCACCTGACTTTTAATAGACAACAAACTTCTCATGTACAAGATCATTCTAAAACCAATCTGGATTAAAGGAATGACCTGTAGAGGAACAAAAAAATATTTGAAGAACACACTTATTCGAATCTAAAGGCTCCTAAATTGTTGTAACTGATCCATGCCATGTTACTTTTGATACCCTACTACCTAATAAACACAGTACCTTTTATCCATGACTTCATACTCATCCATTTTTTTAAAAATTCAATCAAACTTTCCCAACTATCCTTGTCCTGTTACTTACTCCTACAGTTCCATTCCTCTATAAATTTCTCAACAATGATTAATCTCAGAGCTAATTCCCATGCCGGTGACGATGTATGATCCCCAGGGAGTCGAAAATAATATTTTCTGCCAAGATTGCTACATCCCCGATGCCAACACCAAGGTCTTCTAAGAAGTTCCTTGTTCTATATGGTATTGTACCACGAGATCTAAACCAGAGGCCTCTCACAGTGAACCTCCCTCTCCAAAGGTTTCGTGGAATTTTTCCTTAAGGAAAGGGATGCATTTTTCATATATTTCCTTCTTTTCCCTTTCCACTCCACCCACCTGTTCGAGGTCATTACTCTCAAATCTTAAAGTTGGATCCAAGACCAGAGCCGTGCCTCCGATTTTAGAAAATGTGACAATATCAGCATATCTTACGGATACACCAGTGTCAACACAATAAACCTCATCAAAGCAGGTGAAGTTTTTTTTTTCAAGGAACTTTATCGAATTCTTCTTTGACCCTGTGGTGCCGGCATGTTATAAGGAGGGAGTTGTTGGGGCATTTTCCCAGCACATGGGCTGATATTTCAGACTCTACCACATTTACGACGGAGATGGTGAACACCAATACCCTGCCACCTGCAATAGGCCCATTCTTCGAAAGTATTCTCACACAACTGCCATAGAGGTATCATACTTTGGTAGCCCTGATTCACACCTAGTCTATCGGCACTTGCCGTGATTTCGGTTTCGTAATTGAATGTAGACTGGAGTAAGGCATCCAGAACATTCGACAGTTGCTGGACAATGGACCAATGTTGCAGTGGTGCTTCCTATTGACAGTGGATCAGACGCAGTCCTTGATACCTCCTGGGTGCGTATAGCATCACCGATGAGGTGTTAGCAGGGAGCCTAATGATGGCTTTGATACTCCTGCAAATATTGGTATCAATACCCTTCAATATCGCAGGACATATCTTTGTAAGGCGCACAGTCAGGAGAGTGTAAGTAAGGCCTGAGAACAAGTATTGGTTGACAACGTTGATCTTTTGTTCCGGTTTGAGTAAGCATGAGCTCACTTTATAATTTATCAAGATTATTAGTTAATTTCATCACCACTTCTTCTCCAAATACTAGCTCTCTCAAGAATGCACATCCTAGATATTTGATGGTGTTGTCAGCTTTTGCTGTTTGGATGACCTCTGTATTCTCTAGGGAGAGCTTTGTTGACCGCATCTCTCCTTTATCCATTATGATACCCACATTTTTCTTTGAATTTATTGCAAAACCAATCTCTGCGAGCACCCTCTATACACTATAATTCTTTCCACAGAACCCCAGTTGCAAGCCATTACAGCATGATCGTCTGTGAACCCTGTGAGGACCATACTCTCTTGGTCACTTCTCAGATCATATTCAAATTTATTATCACACTCCTGGTCACACAGCTTGTGATATAAATGATCGATGGCTAGGTTGAACAGCGAAGGCGACAAGGGCCTGCCCTGAGGCACCCCCACAAGACCCTGATCTGGCTAGTCGTGAGGGTTCCTATATTAATCTTTATTTTTAAATAAAGTTTTAAATAAAATACTTATTGTTAAAACTTCTCATAAAATATGACTTACAGAGTCCTGACAATGGTCAGATAATCAAATTTAAATCAGGCCAACTTGCATAGCCATTATGGCTTCTAGATACTTGAGGAAAAGGCTTTGTTCAGAGCTGAGTATGAATAATTTACAAAGGCATGATTGGAAACTGAGTTTCTATTTTGTTTGTTTTAATTTTTCCTTTTACCAATTAATATTATTAATGGAAATTTAATAAAAAAAATGGTTTTATGCAGGAACTCTAAATGGTTACTAATATTTATTTCAAATGATTTTCAATTAAAAATTACTCAATTTTTATTAGTACAAAATAAAAATTTTTATCAAAATTCTTATATGTAAATTTTTTTCCAAACAGTTTTCTTGTATTATTTATATGTCAAACCCTAAAATATAAATTTTTATTGTAACTTTTTCAATAATTTTTAAAAATAACTTAGAATAAAAAATTAATCTTTTTTTATTGATGTTTATTTCAACAAGAATACAATACAGTAGTACATAAAAAAGAAAAAAGAAAAAGTAGTTAAACATAAAAAAGAAAGAAGAAAAAAAAAAGAAAAGCTCTACAACTTAATCCTGATAACTGGATTATTATTTGTAAATAATCAGAAATACAGTTTTGAATAAAATATTTATTGTTAATGAACTGTAAATTAATATTAAATCATCTCTAAAACCATTTTCTTAAAGTAAAAAAATATGTATTCGCTCAAGTTTTCTATTTTACCCCAAATAAGAAATCAGCTCCTGGGATTTTCTTTAAAAAATAAATTTGGAAGCCCAACTTTAAGCACTTTATACTTATTAATATTCTGGAATATTTATTAATACAGTAAGTAATATATTTTAATATGTCAAATAACACAGAAATCATTCCCACTTTAAGTTACACATAATTACCAAATATCAGTTTCTTCAAAGAGTAACAAATCCCTGGCTATATTTTAAGAAATATATTTTAATTAAACCCAAAACATTTTTATTTAACAGTTGTCCGATAATTTTTTATTGAGTATTATTTTTAAATAAACATTTTTTTCACTAAGCTTATCCCTTAGTTTTAGAAATGAAAACTATGCAGGAACTATTGTTGCGAAATTTATTGAAAAAATAATTAATAATGATTTCCGACCTTAGATTTATTACATGTATTAAAATAAAATTCATTATGAGTTTTGAAATTTTGTTAAGAAAAATGAATGTCCATTACCTATGATTGTATAAATGTAAAATAAATAACATTTAGATTAGATCTTGTGAATGAAAGGTACTCTTCCTTGTTTTAATTATTTTATTTTATTTCATTAAAAACAATAACATTATTTCAGGGTTGTCATCCCATCATCAAGTATTTGCTATATTGTCATGTTGCAGCATAATATGAAGATTGTGCAAGAATTTGCTATTAATATTATTCCTTCATTCAAAACAATATTTATATCTCCTTCAAGTTATAATTTCTACTGTTATTGTTTTTGATGAAATAAAATAAAATAATTAAAACATTCTTTTAAATCTTTCTGAACAGCATTGAAGGTAATATAGAATGAAAAAATCCAAGTCATTTAACTATTTATTGGTCTATCAAATATGTAAGTTAAACAACAATTTAATTTTTTTATGTTGTAAAAAAATATATCAATACATGTACAATGCACCAGGCATTCAATGATATAATGTATAGGCTACAGCAGTGGTTCTCAAATAGGTGTTTATGAAGTTTATTAACATTCAGAAAACTTATAACCAATTAATAATTATTTGTTGCAGAAATAAACACTGATATTTAACTAATATATTTTTATATTGATAAATTTAACTTGCACACTAATTTTAATTACTTAAATGACACATTAAAAGTTTACATGAGAAAATAAAAATATACACTTCATGGTTAAAAACAAGTAATCAATCCAACAATGATAAAAAGTGATTCATCCTCTGTTAACTTAATTAAGCAGGATTTGAGACAATCTAAACACTCATAAAATAATAGAGCTCATCTGAGGTAAGTACATGTACCAAAAGGGATTTAAATTTTATTTTATTTTTTTTTTTTAGCAAATAAGTCTAAAATAGTTTTAGATAATAGGAAATTGCACTATTGCATTATCAACAATATTTATATAATAACTTGTTAAGAAACACAGCTTGCTTTATAAATAATAAGCATTTAGAGGTATAAGTAATAAACATACCACACAAATTAAAGTTATTTAAGTAAATACATTAATATAAAAATGAGATGGAGTACTAATCATTATCATGCTGAATATATAACTCTTTTATTTACCAAAAATAGTACATACATTTTTATTTTAAAAAAATAATCAAAGCGAATTATATCTATTACAACAGTTAAATCGAATTTGTAGGTAAAAATATCTTATAATGGGATTCAGGAATGTAAAATTATATGCAGAGATTCAGTTAGTAATTATCTAACAATTCTGAGATTTTCTTCTTTAAGTTCTCAAATCTCAAAACATGATGTTTTCTTTAAAAAGTCTAATAGTTATTAAATAATATAACTCAACTTCACATTTTGTAATCACCGGTCTAATCATCGAATAATCTCAAACATTTCCAATCATTAATGCTGCAATGGATATACAAAAAATAAATAGTTACATTAATTTAATGTATCTTCAGTTAATAAATCACAGTTGTACCAAACTAAAATATACTTTTCTTTCATATAAATGCTTTAAGACAAGAAGAAAACATGTACATACTAATAAAATCCTGAATGAATAGCTGATAACCCAAATTAATATATGTCAATAATTATTTCCGCTGATGTTATATATTTCTTTTTATTTGAAATATAACAAAACAATGTAATATGATATAAACAATGATACAAAAAATGTAACAAGAAATTAGAATTAATTTAATTAATTAATGAAACAGAAAATATTTGTATATAATTCAGAAACAATCAATATAATTATTTTTATTTGAATTAAAATTCAAACAAACTTTAACAGAATTTATTACAAAATGATAATAAAAATTTTAGAAGTTTTTAAGTACAAAGGTTTTGTATGATGTACTGATTACTTTAGTCATATTCTTAATTAATTTAATGAAAAATGCCCTCTCATTGAGAACCACTGAACTATAGAAAATAAGTTAAAATTACAGCATAAATAACACCTCCATAGCAGTAAAGTACAAACAATTATCAGTTTTTAAATTATTTAATGGTTTATTAGTACAAAATAATACTATGAAACATATTGGTCAAAATTTTGTTTTCGTAGCCGTTATTAGTTTTCTTTGTACAATAAATACAATAAAATTTGTATAAACATATATAATTTACTAAGATATTGAATTTATAATACAATGAATTGATTTAGTATCATATAAAACAATGCTTATAGGCTTGTACCATCTCAATAGCAAGGCAAGTGCATACGTTCACATGTACACTATCTTTCTCAGGCTCACGAGGAAAATTAAAACCATACACCCAATATGATACATAATTACAAATTGTACATTGTAAAAAAATATGAAAGATAAATGTCATAAATGCAGAGTAGTAAGGTTTGCACCCAAATATTTACTGAATGGAACCGTACTACATAGCACAATACCTTGGCAGGGATTTTGAAGAAACTAGTTTTAATGTGGTAATACAATAAACTAAATTCTATCTTGGCATAACTCAATATAAAACTGAAATAAAAGAGGTTAATTTTCAAGAATTCGGGGTTTGAGAATATAGATAAGATATATTAAAGCTTTTCATTAAAAAGATTTATAATAAGCTACTTATAAAGTTTATAAGCAAAATTTGGTAATCATATAACCTTATTTTATATGGTTATAAATTTACATCACATATATAATATTTAAGTATATCAGGAAAACATATAATTAGAGATTATTTTAACATAATCATATACATATTAATGAATAAAACTATAAATTTCCATACAACAATAAAATAGTTAGACTAAGAGGAAAAGGTTGTATTAACTGCTTAGCAGTTAATACATCATTTTTTTTCCCTTTTTAAACATAAAACGTAACATGACATAATCTTCTGAAAAAATAATATAGAATATGTGAGATGTACTTCATGAATTAAGTAATAGGTCAACACATAGATTCATATATAAAAACAATTATACCATTAAGGTAGCTAAATTTATGATAAAAAAAAAGAAAACAAAAATTCAAATATAAACAATAAAAAACAGCATAACATATAAATATATGCACATATACATATATGATTTCATTAATACTTATAATATTATATAATGATCACACATACATAATTAGATAAGCATACCACATGCCATCGATATGGAATGAAAAAAGAAAAGTATCTTACAAAAAACAGAATATAAATGTCTCTAGGCTATAGCTTTAGCCTCAGGTAAGAAAGCCTCCCAATACTTGACAAGCTGCAAAAATATTTAAAATATATTATGAAATTGCTTTGAAATCATTGATTAGTGCAGACAAATTTGATTGAAACAGAAAAATTAAATAGGCATACAATTTTTTTAAAAAAAGAAGATAATATCAGATTTTTTATTATGTATCTTTTGAATAGAAGAATTTTATTATTTTATTTTTATTTATTAAAGATATATAAATATAGAATAAATACATTAAATAAGAGTATAAGGCACCTCTGTATGAATAGAACTGGAAATTAAGTTAATTAATTCTATTATATACTTTCACATTCCATTTTCTACAAATTAAAATCAACATATTTAAACCTTTTTATTTCCAGACTGGAAGAATATAGTTGACTTTATGAAGGAGATTGTAGAAAGATAGTCCCAGTGGTGATCAATAAAGGTATCAAAATAGTAGAAGAAAACTATTTTGACACCTTTATTGACCTGGACTATCTTCCTACAATTTCTTCATTTCAAATAAAATTAATAAATGTAAATCTTGTTCATAGTGTAATTTGAAACTATTTCTTTAATTATATTATTTCAAAATTTTTCGAGACCAGGTAATATTTATCAATTAATTAATTTAATATCCAAAATAGTCTCAACACTATATATTTATTTATTTGTCCAACGTTTCGGCCCTTCCAGCCATCCTCAGGGACATATCTAGATATGGTGTGGGTTTTTATAGTGTGGACAATATTATAGAATGGATGAGTGAATGGTTTTTAAAATTTAAATAGAAAGGTAACTAGACTTAAGCTTGGTAAGCTTATTAATAATAAGTATGACTTTTAATAATGGACTGTTTTGGAATAGGTTTTTGACTTAAATAAAGATATTGACCTGGGCAAAATAGCCTGCAAAGAGAAAACAATTAATGTGAGAGGAAATTTATGTTGAAGATGTCCCTGAGGATGGCTGGGAGGGCCGAAACGTTGTACAAATAAATAAATATATAGTGTTGAGACTATTTTGGATATTAAATTATTTAATTGATAACTATTTCTTTATTCATTTTTGTTTTTAAATTAAAATAACAGTGCTACTTACTTTATTACTGAAACAAACAGAGGAAGAAAAACAAATTAAAAATGACAACAAAAGTAAAACCGAAGGCAGAAGAATGAAGATAAAGTGGCTCATGAATGTATTCATAATAATAATATTTTTTCCTGATTCAATCATTTGTTAGTTTTCACTCAAAATATTTTGAATTTAATCAATAAATTAGGGAAAATGAGTATGCAACCTATAGCACAATTTATAGATTTAAATGAAGGATTATAATATTAAAAAATAGTACCCAAAAAAGGTATTTATAACTAAATTTTGACAGGGGTATCTGTAATGTTATTATTTGAAAGACAATTAATGGTCCTAAGAGCCAAGTAAAATCCTTTTATGCTGACGAAAATCAATAGTTAGATCATTAAGGGTATGATTGTGTTATTAAACAAAATTAATTTACAGGGAAATAGAAAATTAAGTAAAACCATTCGCATGCAAATATATATATATATATATATATATATATATATATATATATGCATAAAATAAGTTAGATTTTGTGAGTAAGTTTACTAACAAAATGCTGCATACTTCGAAAAGCATACTTTTCCAAATAAGGGTAAGCATAATATTTTTATAATAGATGGTTAGATATACATTAAAAAAAAAAAAAAAATGGTTTCCAAGTATGGGGGCAGATGAAATGATGATGTTGGGTTTTATGAACCAGCAAAATTATTAAGAATATGTAGATATTTAGGATCCATATTTCTTTCTGTAAAATAAGGTTGCTAAATATACTGCAGGTGAAACCAAAGGATCATTATTTTAAATATTGCCTAACTGAGAAAGATGAATGTTTTGAAACCCTTGACCAAGTAATGGACCATATACTCGAATAATGACATTAATATAACAGCTGGGGAACTTAATGTAAAGCTGAGTTGGGGTAACAACTACTTCTCAACAATTTAGTCACAAAATCTCCATTAGGACAGTCTATGAAAATGAATCTCTTCAGATTCTCCATTCTAACATGGGCACATACTAAATCAAACTTTATTTCCTGAAATTAAGAACCAACCAAATCTCTTTAAGGTCCATGCATATCAGAGAGAAAATATAGACTCTGACCATCACATAGCAAACCTAAAGGACAATATCTACTAGGCACCGAAACATTGATCAAAAATGGTCAGAAAATTCAACATTATAAAAACAAAGGAAAATGAATCCTTATTACCAGTCTTATTAACCTAGGGTTCAAATCAAGTCAGAGGAAATATCAGGATTGAACAAACCGGAACCAAAAAATTTCTGGTTTGATGACAAACGAGAGTGAGCCACTGCCCCAAAAAATTAACCATACAGAAGCATGATTAACCATTGTATTAGAAAAATGAGGGAATAATGTGATTTAAGAAGAACTGAAAACACGCTCATGAACTAAAAAAAGAGGTATGCTATGAATAGTGAATTTGCAGATATTCAGGAATTGAGAAATCAAAATAACTCCTGCAACTTCTTTAGTTGCAATAACTTCAAGAGGATCGACTTAAGAAGAAGACCACTTATGCTGAAGTTGAACAATTACAAAAGCAACGTTGGCACTATTCTTGCAGAACAAACTGAAATTCTGAAAAGAGGATTTCGGTGAACAATTGGGATTGCAAGAATGACAACCTTTTGACACCTCAACAATCAAGACGCTCAACTTGATCAACCCCCATAATATATAATATAAAATCATTACCACTCACTTTTACGTAGAATTTAAAACCACCTATAATAGTGTCAACAGAGTGATATTAAATTCTGCCATGGAAGAGATACTGGAACTTTATTCCAGTAAAGCCGAGATCTGATGTGTAAGATCACAATGGATGGAGTTAAGTACATGATTAAGGAGCAGGCTGGTGAAAGTGAACTGCTTATATCTGAAAGGGATCTGAGGCAGAGTGATGCCTAGGCATGCCAATTTTTTAACTACAACCTTGCAAAAGCTGTGCGAACTCAGGCATTGAATCTAATGGAATAATTCTGTCCAGCTCCTAGGATTTGCAGATGACTTGGCACAATGGGAAGAACTCTTAAAGATGTGCAGATCACTTTCCAAGTACCGCCACAAACAGCTAAATCGTTGGGCCAGGAAATTAAAGCTTCCAAGACAAAATATATAACAATGGTACAGAAAATGCATCCCAGGGACTCAAAATAAGTTAACTCACATACTTTTAACAAGTCATTGTATTAACATATCTTTTTGTTATAATATAAAATATATTATTGTTTTAATATAAAATTTAGACAATAATATAAGAGCTGAGATAAAAAGTAGGATCATGAAATTCAACTTCTGCTTTTTCAGCCTCACAAGTCGCCTTAGGAGAAGGATGATAAACAGGTCAATAAAAATACTAATTTATAAGACCAGTATTATAGCTATGAAATGTGAACCATTTTCAAATTGGATGAACATGCACTATTAATTCATGAGAAAGATACCATAATCCATTTTGGAGGTCTGCACTAGCCAGGTATGGAAATGACGAACCAACCTGGGCCCTGTTTCATAATAAAGTACAAACTAATACTATTAGTCTTGTAAATTTATCTTAATTCAATTACACAGACTTGTACAATATTAACTTGTACTTAAGTATTTTTTAATTCCTGTAATATCACTAATAGTCATCCCAATCATGAAAAAATAAGTATTAGTATTATTACCACTCTAGTTTCTACACTTGTATTATGAACTAATACTAATAGTATTCTATGGTTACTATTAGCAGTTAATAGTAGTAGTATACTAATTAATAATAGCTTTCATTATGAAACAGGGCCCTGGAGTTACATAAGGTGTACAAGTAGCCAAATGTCCATTTCATTTGTATAAGACTAAGATGAGCATAAACTTGAATGAGCCATGCCGATATATCAAGGAAGAGGTACTATATGGAACCATAAGATGCAGAAGACAAACACTCCACAGGAAGAAGTTTCCCATGATGTTAGCTAGATAGGACCCTACTCGGAATTGGTTGGTTTCTGCACAACAGTATCAGAACAATTGGGGGGGGGGGAGGTGGCTGTGATCTAGAAATCAGTTGTACACCAGTAAGGAAGAAGAAGAAATAATAACTGAAAACTATTATCATTACCTTCACTATTTCCAAATACTAGAAAATAAAAAAAAAAACTGGTAAAATCGATCAAGGAAAAAAAAATTTTAAATTCAAAAGTTGATTAAAGATCAATTGAAAATTATTATAAAACATGGAAGGATACAGTACTACAAGAGGCTTCCAACATACAGTTCCAAGCAACAACTGAAAAAATAAGTTTAGGTATTTGATACTCACAAAAACCATAGTGAATGAATATTTTTTTCTCTTTTAAGAAAGGTGTATATTTAGTAAAGTGTAATGAGAATATCGTTAATTAGAGAATCGCTAAGTAATTTTCCAAAATGTAAAAACTATTGAAACATTAAATAATTATCTTTAAGGATTTTTACAAATAAACTACAAACCAATTATTATCACAACCATTATGAACCATAAAGAAAATTTACGGAAGATGTACCCATTGCAAGAAAACATTTAAATAGGATTTCCTTCACTACAAAAGTAAACAGTACTGAAAAAAAAACACTTTTATTTAGACTAACCTGGATTTGATGTTTTAACTGATCTTCCATGTATCTAATAAATACTGCTTTAAATTCTTCTACCCTAACAGCTTCAAACCTTTCCATTTCTTTTTTAATCATTTTGGAAATGTTATTGAACTCCTCTTCGCATCTTTCAACTTTTGCTTCCCACTTAAATAAAGAAATGTTTTAATGATTAACTGATAATGTGAAATACAGAAATTCAAAGTAAAAAATAAACAACTTTTAATAGAGAACATAATCAATTTTGTTCCAGTTTTTCAAGTGAACTTAGTTTAATTCAAAATTTATTCTGTTAATATCCTTTTGGTTTAAGCAAAGTTTTTTTTTTATTTGAATTTAAAATGTTTAAAACAAGCAACCAGTAGAGATATAATTAATTTTTAGCTTCATATTATGAACAATTTAAATATTGACATGAGTTGAAATACAGAAGATCTAAAATCTAGCAAATGATTGTAGAAGTTGAAAGGAATTAAGGATATCCTAAAATATTGAATTATAGAACTTGAAAAAATAAATTTATTCTGGGACATGTTTCTTATGAATATAGTAATGTACAGAAAGAATTTCACATCTGGCTAATCTGATTTTATGATAGTAAGTAACAAAGGCATAATAAACACAGAGAAAAGGACACACACAAAGGAGCTGGTATGCTAAACTAAGGAAAGGAAGGAAAATAAGGGAATATTGATTACAAATGGAGGGAAAGAGCCATCTTACCTTAAGGAAAAAGATGGAAAGAAGAGAGGACTGGGATTCCAAAAACAAATCGTATAAAGCAGTTCAAAACTTCAGTCTTTCTCAAAGTGCCTCCCAGATGAAATGCATTTATGAGGCATACCACAGTACACCCACCTGTGCCCACCTTAGGAAATTGTGATTCTTTGTAGTGTCGTTGACAGCCAAAATAGAGGTCACACTCCTAATTTAGATCCAGTTAATTTGGTAATACTCAAGAATAGTATACTCTACAAAGATGATTAGTCTTTAAAATCACATAGATATACAAACCAGGAAGCTGGAAAATTACAGATTCCTATACAAGAAAGTAGACAAGGACAACCAACCGATAAAAACTTATTTGTCACCTATCTATAATGAGCAAGTTCTTGGAGAACCTGTTGTTTATGAATCTTTGGCTAGTCTTATAAGATCGAGCCATCCAAGGCAGAATATAGATTCACTAAAGGTGGAGGGATAGCAGATGCCCTGTTTATAGAGCATCATTTCATAGAAGAGAGGGTAGAGAGCAGATGCATATTTCTCATGGTGCATGGCTCAGCTCTTTTTAAATTCTGAGTTAAAACTTGTAAAAAAGTTAACTGTTACTATAAAAATGTTATAATTATTCTTAGATAATAGGTCTTAAACAACTTCCTTGGAATGATAAATTTTATTAATAGTCAGATGACATAGATTTATAAAATGTTTCTGGGCCCTATCCCCATTATCAGCTGTGACAAGACAGAGCAGTTATAAATAGTCTCCTACATAATATAAAATTCTATTTTAAGCAAGTTATCGATGAAATAATGTAATGAATACAGATCGAAAGGAGAGGAATAAGGGTAGTAGTAAACACGAAAAGATCTGGTTATCATAATGCATCAAATAAATGAATTTCAGAATTAATTCAGAAAAAAGTGTGGAAAATTAATTTTCAGAATAATATTATCAATAAAATACCATATTGCAAAGGAATGATATACAATATTAGAGTTATTACTTATCAGAATCATGAGATGTAGTGTATTCAACTCTGCTGGTCCAGTGACTTTGTAGTTCAACTATTTTGGATTTTGGAGTTATACATAAATTAGTGACTAATTAGTACCAAAATATTAGAATTAGTACGCATCAGGATCATGAGTTATAATAAATCAAATTCCATAGGAGTAAGCCTCTGGCCTGGCACTTTAAGAATGGAGTAGTTAGGTGGGTACTAATTCTTATTGAAGCCCAACACATTCAGATTTTCGAGTTGTAATTCATCCACAATTAGCAGCTAACTAGTACCTAGCATTATTAAAATATTGTAATTAAAATGAGTTTATAGTGTATACACTTCCATCCAGCCAATGATACTTAATACCAGCTATTTTGTAATTTTAAGTTGAAAATTATTAAATAATTAGCATCTAATACTACTGTTATTGGAATCATTACCCATAAAGATGATGAATGATAAAGTAAACAATTCTGCTGGTTCAGTGACTGAGTGAGTGTAGCTGACAATTTAGATGGGACAGTGACATTCAACACCACCCATTTCAGAATTTTTAGTTGAAACTTATTCACCAATTGTGACCTACTTAGTACCAAATAATACCAATCTATTAGAATTAATAATCATCAGGATTGACAAGTTATAGCATATGTAATCTCTTTCAGAATTTCAAGTTTAAAATTATACACCTATATTAATACAAAAATACTAGAATTGGTACCCTTTACTGTTGTTTTACATGTCGAATACACAAATAATTCCATGTCTATTTTCCAAAAGTTTGTTTAATAGCCCAGCACTTTTAGCAAAGTAGACTGACCTATTTACCATCCTGAATAAATTAGTAATTCAACTAGTATCAATTAGTTAAAAATAAGAAAACTATTAGAGCCATCACATCATTAGATGTAGTGTATTCATTACTGGCAGACCAGTGACTTCACAAATTATACAAACACTTAAAAGGTATTCTAATGGCTAAAAGCTTTTAGTAACAGGTAAATAAAAGTTTATGTACTGAACTTGTTGACAAATATTATTTATTTTACAAATAAAAACATACAAACTGCTAACTAGCGACAAATAACACAATACAGGGCAAATGTAATATTTATGCAAAACAGATTTTTTTCACAATATTTTAAGATAAAATAAAATAAAGTGTTTCTGCAAAACAAATTAATGATAACACAATAAAAATAAACTAATCTCACAAAGAGAACATATAATAGAATAAAATAAACAAATAGACAGAAATAATAATAACAATAAAAATAAAATGGTCATTACTCTGGCATATAACAAAACAATTTTGAAGTATTTATGCAAAATACAATACAATAAAAAGTTTTAACAAATATACGAATGTTTTCACAGATTATATTTCAGCTGTATGAGAATCAAGAAAAATTTCTTTGATTAACATGTCCCATTTAACTTAACTTAATTAGCATTTTTTTTTAAAGCCAATATGAACTATCGGCCTTTTACTACAATCAGTAGTTTCACTGTCAGTCTTCAGCTATTTCTTTCACTGATAAAGACTCGGTTTCACCAATTGGACATCTTAAGGAGCTTCTGAGACTTCTCTATAGAAGAATCCTCTGAGTTAGCATAAACTACTTCAAAAAGTTTACTGATACATGAACTTTGAGAGCAACCATGAATGTGATATAAATGAAATCTTTAGCAATCAATATAATGTTTGCTTTTAATACCTCTGCTAAGCATTGAATATTAAAGTTCTTCACTCTTGAACACATATATCTAACAGGCTGCACGAATAAAATGCATAGAACTATTAAGAAGTAATCACAATAGCCTGACAGTGTTTTGAACAGTATAAATGACTTTACTATCTCCAATAACAGCATTAAAGATCTATTAAAGTTACAATTATTATACAACACTTCCAGTTCTCAAACCAAACATAGATTGCCATATTATCATGTATATCTGATAGTATTTGATACAATGGAAATTGAATTTGTCCATTATCCTCTGTAAACACACATTGGTATAAAAAAATTGAACCAAATTTATTTATGAAAGAATGGCTTATTCTTTTTTCTAATCCCCCAGTGGCACTCACTAAAAGATTCATGTTTCCATATTTTTTTTTACAGGCAATATAACATTGTAATTAGAATGGTAATTCACAAAAAACTTATTTAGTCAAGCATTGTAAATACTTCATTTTTAAGGAGTTGTATGATTAAATCTCCTGGAGTTTTAGACCATGTCATCCTCTGCATTTGCAGATGCTATTTGTGGTGGTTATGCTTCACCATGTTTCACAATCAGTTGTGTTTTTTTAGTTTTGTAGTCATCAGTTGATTCTTTTTGATTCAATAAATTATTAATAGCTATCCTTTGGTCTACCTGTAAGCATTCTCTTTGAAGTCAAGCTTTTTGCAAGGATTGCCAGACTGATAGGCACATCAAATCAAGACCCTAAAAAAAGATTTAAAGTTTTATGTTACTTTCTTTTAACTTGTGTTTATAAATTGTAGAATACATTTTTAACCCGGGGTGATTTTGCTACTCAGCATGAGTTAGATGATAAGTTTCAACTTGATTTTTTTAATCTAGTCTGTAATTAGTTGTAAAATGTAAAGGAACTTAGCTAATTAATTGTAATTAGCTACAATACATAAAAGTACATAGTCATTTTAAAGAGCAGAAAGTAAACTTTACTGTGCTTTAAGACTTACTGTGTTAACATTATTTGCCATAAAATTATGATAGGGGAAGCTGCAGAGTAATGTACTACACAGTACATACAATACAATTCAATGTGTTTAGCAAGTGAAGTTCTTTAGGTGATACAAAGATATTGTCAAGCCATGACTTAAAAAAAGTATTTCACATTGAAAGCGGATGTCAAAATAACCATTATAAATAGTAAGGAGTGTTTTCTGAAAAAAAATTAAACACCCACATTATTCGCTCTTAAAAGAAAATCAAATTGTAATAGTAACCATAAAGGACCCAACAAGTCGATATAATAATAAAGAAATATAGAAGAAAAGAAGCAAAAAATATTCCAGATTATTTTGATATTTTCAATCTTAGAGACTTGAGAATTTGTAATTAGGCTTTTAGTTAAAAATAAAAGTGTTTTTGAAAATTCATCTCACAAGGAGTGTAAACGGAACAGAATTAAAAAAAGGAACTAACACGAATAATGTTATGCATTAAATTGGACATTGCTTGAGTCTTAAGACGAAAATGGTAAACTTCTTTCTTTAATTTAAATTTATTTCTTATAAATTAGATTTATTTGATTAAATTTATCAGTGCGATGGGAGAAAAAGGAGGTAGTATATCATGCGTGGTATCAAAACACATGTTATTTCAATACACACAAAGTTACCACTCCCATATAAAACTAATGGTGTATGGAGAAGTTTCTTAGATGATATTCATAATTAGAGTGCTACCAATAGGTAGTTTCTCTACATGCCTGTATCATTCCATTATAAACTAAAATCAAATTTACTCGATGTATGTATTTGAATGTATAGTTGTAAATAGCAATAAATAAATTTAAAAAAAGATATTCTTAATGTTGGTAGGAAAAATGAAAAAGATAGATATAATTTATTGCTGAAAAATTAATAATGCATAGCTAATCTAATTGATAATTACGTTTCTAAAGTAAAATTTATTATTTTACAATTTATTATGGTTACAATAACTTAACTAACCTTAGTCCGTCTAGCGAAATTGTATCAATCACATCTTTAAATATCCTGTTGCAAGGTTTGCAAAGACCATTTCAAGTAATATTCGCAGTGATCACTAAACGATGCTCATTTGAATACTAAATAACACTTATATTTTGTTAGTATAAAAAAATGGTCATTGAAGATATGTGATCATGAATTTGAAATGGAATGCCTTAAAGGTGATTCCATTATTTGGAGTCTTTATTTATTTATTTATTTTCAGAAAAATATTGTTTAGAATCAATATCTTGCTATTCCTTTTCTGAAAAAGTAATTGTGAACTTGTCATTAAATTCTTTATTTGATTAATTATCATCACATATGATACTAAAAAATATGAAGTACTTAAAATATTCGTGAGTAAATTGAAATATTATTATACATCTCTATAACTATGATATTAATTCCAAATATTAATATATGTAAGGTAACTAGATATAAAAATATTTTATTGAATTAATAAAACTTTTTTCTTGTTTTCTAAATTATGAAAAAAATGTACAAGAGCTTACCTGATATAGGAGGTATGCTAGGTTGTTTTTCAAACTCTTCATACTCCTTAACCTCTTTCAAAGATTTCCATTCATGCAACTTCTATCTCACTAGTTTCGTTTTCTTAACATATAAATAAACTGATTTTGGCTTGATTCCATAAACCCTTTCACAATTTTCTTTGAGAAATTCATTCTAATAATACTTCAGGATCTATTTTACTTGGTCTACCCACATGCTTCATTTCAGAAACTACTATCTACCATCGGGTACACAGTGCATCAATCTGATACACGAGAATTTAATTTTTTTCCTATATATCATATTATGTGATGAATGGTAAATAAGTTTCAAATCAAAATTCAGAAAGAACTGGTGTTGAATGTCAGCACAGCAGTTCTATATGCTATAACTTGTTATCAAGATGGATACTAATTTCAATATCAAGGTAGCATTTGTTATTAATAAAGTGCTAACTTGTGAATAAGTTTCAACTTAAAATTCTTAAACAGCTAATGTTAAATATCACTGGCACTGTAGAACTGTATACTCAGGATTCTAATCAGTACTAATTCTAATATCATGTTACTAATTTGTACATATATTTGAAAACTTGAATATCTGGAAGTTGGGTTACAGACAGCAGAATTAGATAAGCTATAACTCATAACCCAGTTGAGTACTAAATCCAATCTAGGCAACATTTATTACTAATAAGTGATTAAGATTAAACTTGAAATGGTAAAAGCAGAGGTGTTGAATGTCACTGGGGCTACTGAATTTTATATAACTCATGATCAAGAGGATAATAATTTTAATATTTGGTACTAATTAGGTAATTATCTGTGTATAAGTATACATCAATAAATGTACTCAAATTAAAACAATAAATTAGTACATTTTAAATCAAAAGAATAAAACCACAGTACATGCATAAAACTAAATAGCAATAATAGCAAATAACCACAAATATTTTAGTTTTCATTTTTAGATAATTATTAATAACTGCTTTGATAATTACAAAATAGCAATAGTAAAGTAAAGGAAACAATCCAAAAAAGGGACACTATCAATAATATTAACAACTTAAAACCTTATACGGAAAGATTTACATGAGTAAATCATTAAAAAAAAAAAAACTCGATTTTAAACAACAGGAATCATGCAGCCCTATGTAATCCTTGATTGAACCTTTTTAGATGCAGTAATTGACCTAACTTCATTGAAGTTGTTATATACTTTAAAACTTGTGTGAAAATTGTGACTCATCCAATTATATTGGTTCAGTTAAGGTGAATAAGCAGCATTATGTTAAAAATGTATTTATTTGGTTGACTTTTTTCCTATTAAATAAGTATAAATTCATTTGAATTAGTTGAGTACCTACAAATGTAAAAAAGTTTATAAAACAAATATTGATATATAATATAGATACTGAAGAGGAAGACACACACGCACATGTATAATAGCTTTCTAGTAACACACACACCCGTGTAGAGTAGCTAGTCTCCCATCGGGGGTCTCCCCAGATGGCAGATAAGGGGATTCTCACCAGATATGGCGGGAACCAGGGAAATAAAATACCCACGGTGGACCAAAACTAGATTCAAATTCAGGCGCGACGGTTCCTAGAATAGGCGGGGTACTGGTCAGCATCTGTTCCTCAGGTTAGAGGCAGCTGTTTCAAAACCTGGAAGGAGGTATAAAATGCGAAAAATACTCTGAAAAATGATGGAAGAAAATGTTGGCTGTGCTACGGTAGAGAGGCACGGAACCCCAGTACCGGCACCAATAAGGAATGCGAAAGTGGGTTCCCGGCATCGTCATCATACGACCGCAGTGCTGCAATGGTGGGAGACTTGGCCATTGTGGCATCTAATGCCACAAGACTAACTACTACAGAGGTGATACAAAATCTTGGGAGCAAAATTAAACAGCTTCTCTCCTTCATTTGCACCAAGAACAATATCCATGGTAAGATAAGAGGTTACACATGCGAAATCCAACTATACTTTGAAAAGTTGGAAACAGCTGCCCTCCCTATCGAAACTGCAGATGGTCACACCCAAATGAAGGAGGTCAGTCTACTGAGGAAGAATGCTGTTAAGTCAGAGAGGACAGTAACCACACCTTCTTTGGCGGGCGACAAAAGGAAGAACAAGAAGAAAACCGTACAACCCAATGCACAAGTTGTGCATCATAATGTAGATCGTCCTCAGAGATCTAATGCAGTTCAACGTGGAGAACAACAGGAAGAGCATTGGATGATAGATTGAGGAAGAAACTTAGCCCTAAGCCACCGAGGCCTGATACAGTAGTTGTAAAAATACCAGAGAGCCAGTCCTACTCAAATGTCCTGCGAAAGGTGAGAGAAGATCCGGCGATGGTGGAAATGTGCGATTCAATCACAAAGATCTGGAAAATCAATAAAGGCAACCTCATACGTCAACTGGACCGGAAGAAAGAGCAATCTCTTCCTGAACTAAAAAGATCAATGGAGGGAGTAGTTGGTGAAGGGGCGGAAGTCCGAACTTGGACGGAGGAGTCCCTTTTCGAGCTGTGAGATTTGGATGCTCTCACCACAAAAGAGGTTGCGGAGGCCTTAAAACCTCTCCTGGGTGAAGATTCAGTGCCCACCACAGCAGTGAAATCTATCCATCTGTACTATGGAGGTACACAAACAGGGTTTATTTCACTTCCGGTTCTCCAAGCTAGGAAGGTTATGGCTCAAGGAAAGGTTCGAGTAGGCCTTGTTGTTAGCTGTATACATGAAAGACTTAGAGTTCCAAAGTGTTTCCGTTGCTGGGAGTACGAACACATAGCCCGGAACTGTGTTGGAAAGGATAGGACCTCCCTTTGTTGAAACTGTGGTAAAGCGGGTCACAAAAGTACTGACTGTCACCAGAAACCGCAATGCGCATTATGTGCAGGAAATGGAGATGCTGACCGCCCAAGCGGAAGCAGTAAGTGTCCAGCTTTCCGTTCAGCATTGAAAACAATGATGCAATTCCAACAACATCGCAGATGAGAATACTCCAACTGAATTTGAACCATTGTGAAGTTGCACAGGATCTCCTTTACTTAACAGTACGGGAACAGCTCTCGTGGGTATCCGATGTCAGTGGCAAAGCTGCTATCCCAGTATCACAATAGAAGACTTTGGGAATTTGTTGGATCAATGGAGATTTTGTTGGAGATCAAATGTTGTAGACAATATTGTCAGAACACTATTCCCTGAACAGGCGAATACTATTGAATGTATAGACAATATATATATAACGGATTTTCCACAAATTACGCAGGAAGAGATAGAGGACATCGCCTCAGACCTACAACATGCCAAGGCACCAGGATTGGACAGAATTCCTAATGTAGCTCTCAGGAAACGGCCGAATTTTTTTTATCGATCTCTTCAATTTATGCATTCGTGAAGGCTCAATTCCGAAACCTTGGAAGAGACAGCACCTCCTACTTATTCCAAAGAGTAAGGAAAGACTGGAAGACCCGTCAACCTATCATCCAATTTGCTTATTGGATACTATGGGTAAGGCATTTGAGAAAATCCTATCCCTCAGGCTAGAAGAGTTCAAGGAGGGAGTTAATGGCCTCTCGCGGACTCAATATGGATTTTGTAAAGAGTGATCCTCGACAGATGCTGTTGGATTGGTAGTCGATATGGCCCGCACAGCAATTGCAGGAGCATGGTGGAGGAGAGGTGCCAAGTGTTATGCACCAATCATCATTCTAGACATTAAGAATGCTTTTAACACTGCAAGATGGACCTGTATAATAGATGCCCTACAGACTATAGCGGTGTAAGCCTATATAATGAGAGTTCTCACAGACTACTTCAAAGAATGAGTTGTTTTATTTTTCGGACATTGGTGAAAGGAGATACAAAGGAGCCGCAGTTGCGAGATTCGCAGATGAGGTTGCAGTTGTAGTGGTGGCGAAGCACTTGGAAGAAGTTATCCTTATCGCAAACCAGGCTGTTGCTACGGTCCGAGGTTGGCTGTCTTTGGTAGGCCTACAACTTGCAGATCACAAGACTGAGGTTCTCCTATTAACTAGCAGGAAGCAGACTGAGTCCATCAGTGTCACGGTTGGTAGGCACGAAATTCGTTCCCAGTCTTGCTTAAAATACCTAGGAGTCATGATCAATGCATGTCTCTGTTTTAATGTTTACACGGAGTATATCAGCACCAAATCTGCTAAAGTAGCATCCTTTTTGTCATGCCTTATGCCAAATGTTGGAGGTTCCAGAGAAAGTAGCCGAAGGCTTCTTGCTACTGTTGTCCCCTGCATTCTGTAATATGCAGCCCCAATTTGGAAAGAAGTGATGGTTACCAAATCATACAGGAGACAGATGGTTTCAGTTTATCGCAGAGTTTGTTTAAGGACAGTTAGCGCTTTTCGACCATTTCCTATGAAGTGGTGTGCATGATAGCTCGAATGCTGCCTGTGAAACTCCTTGTTGAAGAAAGAAGCAGGCACCTATGGAAGAAGCTTACACATTTCCAGAGAAGAAGAACGAAAAATAACCATTGACCAGTGGCAGCAGCGTTGAGAGGCTGCAGATTCTGGAAGGTGGACTCGCAGGTTAATACCCGATGTGGGCGCGTGGTATGGTCGCCAGCATGGTGAGGTGGATTTTTACGTAAACCAATTTTTGACCGGACAAAGATGATTTAGAGCCTACCAGTACCGATTCAAACTGGACAACACTGCAGAATACCCTGGATGTCAGACTGTCGAGAAAAAACCATGTAGCACATGTTTTTCACTTGCATTCGCTTTGCGGCAGAAAGAAGTGAATTGGAGAGTGTTAGAAGGACGCATCACACCAGAAAACATGATGAGCTATGTACTACTCTCAGACCAGCACTGGAAGACAGTGAAGAGATTAACCACAGTCGTCCTCAAGAGGTCGAGAGGAAAAGAGGGCTAGAAGACGTGAAAAACATGTGAAGAAGGCGAGGTGGCACTCAGTCATTTCCTTCCATGAAGTAATGCTTAGTAGCGGTCCTGTGGAGAGGAATGAACAGGTGTAGGGCAGTGGTTTTAGTGGGTAAAAATCCCATACATGGATATGTGCGGGCCTATCCGTGTCTTTTGAGGATTTCCACCGCCAAAAAACAAAACAAAAAAACACACACACATTAATGGAAAGCTACTTTCAAAGGAAATGAGTAGTGACCGATACTTGAATTAGTTATAATTAGTAAAATGGGCATAACAAACAAAAATATAGCACAATCCTTACCTTTCATCACTAAGAAATAATAATTGAAATAATCATCAGTTGTAGCAGATTGCCAAGTATGGGTATTTAAAAACAACGGTATAATTTGAAGTTTTGATATCGGTCATAGTAATAATGTGAACCAATAGGAAAAAAATAAGGGAAAATTGAATATTAGGTAACTAATTTTAATTAAAAAATATAAAATCAATAAATACCTCCACTATTTCTTGAGCTGCAATGCTTACTTTATCTGTTCTATTAGCGAATTCCATTTTAGCTTTATATTCTTTTTTTTTATTTAACATTAGCTGTGAATGTTGACAATTCTGATATACCTTCACCCGTTCATGGAACACACACTGAAATAAAATAAAATTTGTATTAATGAATGCAAATAATTTTTTAATGCCTAGGTTTCTAGCATTAGGATAACACTTGGAAAGGTACTGCATGAACAGTTATATCATAATCATACCAGGTAGTATTTTTGATTTGAGTATCAACATCAATTTGAAGGATAAGAAAATGCTATTTCGTTATATATTATCTCTTTATAACTTGGTATAAAAGCTAGGTGGCATTCTATACATAGATAAATACAAAATTTAGACCAAAAGAAGAAACAGTAAAAATGGGAATTAATTCTCAACCAAAGTGATTGTCACTACAGGTGAAATCTTCATAGTCACGTTAATAAATCAAGCCAAAATCAAAGATTTCTGATACAGCCTTGATCAGTTAAAGGGCAACTCAGGACTGTCAACAAACTTTCTGAACAATATTAGTTCTACTCTTACTACTTACTATAGAATACTACCTCACAAGAACATGTTTGTTTTCAGAAAATTCTGCGACTTAAGTTTCCCCGACGAAGTTTGCTATAATACCTCTGTTCAAGCAGAAAATTCTTGAGTTGGTTCCATAAAATGCTTTCAGTAAAGAGATGAGCTATAGATCTGTGTTTATTTGGTCATTTTACAAAGATCTATGAGTACTTTAAAAAAATACTTAAGGATTTTATTAGCCTCCAACAGTTTTTAATTAAATTACTAAATTATCAACTAGATATCACTGCATAATTTATTTAATATTATTTGAATAAAAAATTAGTAACATGAATCAATTTACATATATACGGTCTTATGGCCACACTAATTTCAAAACATGCAGTAATGAAAAAAAAAATATAAAACCAACCAATTCCAGATTTATGCATCTATACTATCCAATCAATAGTTTAAAGAATCGTTAATTATTTTTCTTTTAAATTTTTCTGAACTTTCTATATTCCTTATTTGGGTTGTCGAGTTTTTTTTTTCAACATCACTGCAAATTGCAGGTTATTTTTATTAGCCTGAATCTATGTCAAACCTTGTTCTGAATCTCTGGATACCTCAGTATGTATAGCTTATTATTATTTTTTTTTTTTTTATCTTATTTCTATTTTTTTTCTCTGTTGTTTTTATCTTCATTTTTCCCTTAGATTAATGTTTACATATGATAATCATCAGACATCATTTCTTATTACACAGTAATATTCTTTTGGTTCTATTTTTTATTTTATACTTTTTTTCTTGCAGTTTTTTTATGTATTGTAAACAGTTTTATACATAATATAAATTTTCATTCACTTTTATTTTATATGCTTTTACAATTTTCATAATAATATAAGTACTTTGTCTATTTATTTCATGTTCTTCAATGTATTTTCAATTATAACTGTATGTATTTATAATTTCTTTTATACTTTTATGGTTGTAGCTTATTTCTTTCTTAACCATAACTCCACCCAATTTCTTCAAAAACCAAGTTAACTAATGTATATTTAAATACAATTAGAGAGTTTCATAAATTGAATAAATTAAGTTCAAATAAAAACAAAACAAGAATTGCCTGAAAATATACCAAAACAACATAATTGTCATCTTTTACATAAACAAAATAATATTGTTCTTGAGTTCAAGTTGATAATAAAAGCATTAATTAAATTCAGAATAATCATATAAATAAAAATAGAACAAGTAATGCATCTAAGTTATGGGGGAAAGATTTGAGAACCAGTTATAATGAGGGAGAAGTAGCCAAAGCTGAAGTTCCAACTCACATAATTTCATATTGGCATACTATTCTCAATACAAAACGCTATACCCTAAAGGAATACTATTTTAACCAACTTGCAAAGAGTCTCATGGTCCATAAGTTTGTTTTACAATATACATTTATCACGTTTTTTTTTCTTATCAAAGCTAAATAAAATACTTAAATTTTAATATTTACTATAAACACAAAATAGTTTATAATTAGCAAAAATTGAATTTCAAAGGAAAGTTACAACTAAAATCGTGTGTTTGTATAGGCTAAGGGCCTAGTTTCAAGTGGTTAACCTCCTAATTATTGCAGATCTATGAATTGAACCAGGGATTACGTAAGTGCTCACCTAGCCTATTTGAGGTATAAAATCCTTATCATTACAGCTAAGGTGATCAATAATTAAAAATTGAATTACTAAAAGGTCAATCATAAGAACTGTGAAGATATTTGTTTAATATATATATATATATATAATAGAATGAACTCAAAATGATTTCTAATGCTACAGCATACAATAATGCATTGTAAACTTTCTTCTTAAAAATAGTTACTAATACGGAATGAAGGTAGTAAATGTAATGATCAACTGATTAATATTTGAAGTTAAGTAGTGCATATTTTTCTTTTAAAGCTTTAATATAAAATATTGACTGGAAAATATAAATAAAATAAAGAAAAAAATAGTTCACATATAATTTAAATCAACAAATGAAAGACCATTAGACTAGACACAATATTTAGGATTACAAATCAAAATTAACCTATGTATTACTTTAATAAATAAATGTATAAAAAAAAAAAAAAAAAAAAAAAAACTTGCAGAAAATTAACGTTTTTATAAAAGTCAAGAGAACAGAGAAAGCATTCTTCAAAAAAATTTCACAAGATGAGATAGAAATCATCTATATGATCATATTATGGCACAAGCCATTTACTCAGCAGGAATCATATAATTTATCCATTGAACTATTTCATCATGTCTAAAACATGTTAGTAACACATAAACTAAATGGAACAATATTACTCAAACAAAACTGGGTGCTATAAAGGCAATGAGTATTAGAGATTAAATTAAAATATGTCTTCGGCCTACTACAACAACATGGTAAAATTTATCTAAGAATACAATGTTTACTTACACCAAAAAAAAAAAAAAAAATGAATTTATGCTCAAATTAAGGTTTAGTTTCCATTGAATTACAGAGATCTATCACAGATTCACCATTACTTAGTAACGTGTACTCATTATTTTGGCCAGTAATAATGCCAAATAATAAAAAATTAGTTTTCTTGCTTCATGAATAAGATACAATACCACTTACAGCCATTAGTGCATTAGCATTACATTGACACCACCACTATGCAATTAAAACCATTCTGTAGGAATCTGCAATCTCCCAAGTTTTTGATCATTTTATTAAACTTCAGATCATCTGCAAATATAAAAATTTTGATTGTTGGAGACATTAGCTTATTTGAATGCAGAGAAAAAAAGATGGATATTTAGGGCCTTAGCAACATTATTCTCCAACAGCTTAGAGATCTGTTTAAAAATGGTGTCTTTAAATAACCAATTATGGTTAAGAATAATAATTTGGGCTCTCATTACACTTAATTAAATTTTTTTAGAATAACAATCATTCAAAGCACTAGCAATTTATTCTAGAACTGTTACTGGATATGTATCTTATGTAAAATGATGTGATAACAAAGTGTATGGTGCACCTCTACAACTGAAACTGAGAAAAAAATAAGGATTTGAAACAAATCCTATCATAAAAAATAATATTCTATAATAACATAAATGTGTATGTAAGAATGAATATTCTTGTAAGTAAATAAATAAAAGCAATATTGCTATGAAAACAGCATTATACAACAATAGGCACTAGCTTGAAAAAAGGAATATCTTATTTGTTATTTATTTATAATATTAAGGAATGAGATACACTAAAATTTTTCCATATGTTGGTGTGCCAACAGAATAAAAGTTGAAAAATAATCCAACTATCATCAAAATTCCATTCATTAAACCATAAAGCTGCAACATATCAACACACTACTGAAATACAACAAAGGTCATAAAAAGATAGATAGTAAATCAGCCAATTAGAAAAATTACAGAAGAAACCCTAACGATAAAGTTCAATAATGGAGGGAGTATCAAATGCAAGAATTTAAAATACCATTGAAACTTTGAACATTAATTTTATTTTCTAGCCCTCTGGTTTCATTAATTAGTTTTGAAATACATACTGAAGGTACCATTACTATGTAAAGGCCAGCAAAAACATTGGGAATATGGAGAAGACTAGTAGAAAAGCATACACCAGGGCCCTGTTTCATAATGAAAGCTAATAGTATTGGTTCATAAATACAAGTATAGAAACCACATGATTATAACACTGATACTTACTGTTTTCATAACAGGGATGGCTATTAGTGATATTACAGGAATTAAAAAGTACTAAAGTACGATTTACTATTGTACAACTCAGTGTAATTGTATTAAGATAAATTGACAAAACTAATTGTATTAGTTTGTACTTTATTATGAAACATGGCCGAGGGGATACTACATTCTACTGAATCATTGGAATGAGCCAAGAACAAGCCAGATCAAATAAAATCAGGGGGTGGAGACAAATGATTTACCAATTTAAGTGAGTTTGATGATCAAAGGAGTAAGGTTTAAAGGATTCTATTACTGGACGATGGACAAGAATGGTTTAGCAGTTATCAGGATCAGAAAAGGCCACATCATTCAAGAACTTCGCTCCGCTCTAAGAAAAGTAATCAAGGTGGGATAGATCTAAATTAGTTTTTAAACACACAACCAGTATGGTTTTCAAAAGATAGAGATCCCACATTGAGTTAATAATATGATAAAATATTGAACGTTGCATGGACATTAGACAATTAAAAACTTATAAGAACTAAGGTGGCATTCTTCAGGGTTTCATTTTAGAGCCCTTTATGAGAAATGTGACACGGTCCTTAGGCTCTCTATGATGGAGAACTACCACACAGACACAGGGTTTACCAGATAGTCTTGCAATTTTGGTTCATTGAAGATTTCTAAGGGAGATCAATTAATATACAAACAAGGATGTCTTTATCATTAATCATTGGCATTAAATGGCAGGTCTCCATTTAACTGATCATAAAGCTCAGGTAGAACTTTTCACCAGAAAAATAACAGAGATCATTAGTTGAACTGTTAGGAAGATTGACGTCCATTCCCATTTATGCATTATATACCCTGGTGAATAGTTTAATGCCAGACTTAGCATTTGATGAACATTCATACACAGTTAGCAGCATGAGAGTGCATGAACTAGACAGGACCATACCAAATATTGAAATTTATCAAGCCAAGCTTTAAAAGTTCCACTCCATTAATGAAAGCTAAGTGGTCAAAGATTCCTTAAAATCTTATATCATATGGATTATAAGGCAGTGATTGAAATACCTAACATGGAAAAGATAGTAAGTCAAGAGGTGTACAATTTTCCTTTATTTCTAGAAAAGATATCAATGAGGCCAATGGTGTGGGGGACAAGTAGATAAGTCAATCGGCAAAATTGTAGTTTTACAAGTCCCAATTTTTTGGTTTCTTTTAAAAAATAAAATCTTATTTTGTTTAGTTCAGTACACTTCTTTGTCTTTCTCGTAAAATTTCTTTGAAGTGACTTAGTACCGTTTTCAAGTCAGTACCTGAATTAATTTGTCTTCATCAATGTGTGTGTTCAGGCCACTTTTATTCCATTACCCCAATTCTGTAAATTCCAAACTCACCATATTTCAACAGTGTAAGAACCTCTGAGTGAGCTATTGCTAGAGAGGTAATTTCTAACTACTGCAGCACAACCTCTTTGGATTAGAGATAACAGTGTGATGTGATCTTACCTAGTTTGGCGGGTTTGTTTTTCGTACCTAGTGTATCAGTTGTTATTTTACTTCCTTTCACCTTAACAGTAATAGGTCTATCAGAAAACATAATGTCTATTTAACCTAATATATCAAACATTGTTATGAAACATTTATTGACGGCTACAAGTGCAAAATTAACTTTCCATAAATACAACAGTGCTTATCCTACCTTGTTACAGTAAAGCAGTAAATCCTTTATATCTATTTATCATTTATCTGTTTTCACCCTTTACCAAACCCAATAGTTAATACCCAAATTAATTATTCGAAGAACCCAGCTTATTCTGGCATAGTGTAAGGGTGTCCATTGGACAATTGAACCATTATAAAACCATTATATTGAAAATGAATGAATTTTAAAAATAAATATTGACTAGGATCACAATCATTGAAAGTGAAGTAGTTACTAAAAGTCACCAGGAACAAATGGTACAATCTTGAGCAGTGTTAGTAACAACTGGACCAGACCAACCCATGAAGAAGAAAAGAGCTGGAAGCTCACATGCTGACAGTCACAAGAGATAAGAGACGATATACTTTTGAAAGATGGTAGAGATCCTGAGATACATCATCTTCTAGATGAAACCACTGTCAAATATCTGACACTGTAACATGGATGAGCTGAAAACCAAGGTGAAGTTGACCATAATATCAAGCAACTGCTTACTAAGCATGGATGTTTCATGGTTTTTATCTAGCCTACTTTAAGTTGGATGATAAATCATCATAATTAACTTGAGCCCCTATGTATGAAATAGTATAAAATGCAATGCTCGGTAGGTCAAGAGAAAAATAAGAATTAGACAGCATTCTTCGATAAGAAACAATTCCAAAAAACTATACTGTACTATACTAATCTGATTATAGCTATGGAGTACTGTGGCAGACTATGCCGCTCTTACTGGAATTAAGTTCAGATTGAGGAAGTAGAAAATCATTATAAACAGTTCATTAAGCATAAGTGCATAGCTACTCTTCTTCTGATGAAGTAATGCATGATAGTGATGAATGGGAAGGTGTTTTTTTAGTGAGTAAGGATCTCACATTATAGGATTAAGTCCATTTTGTCTTAGGTGAGATTTTCCCCAAACCCTTAAAAAAAAGTTTATGGTGAAATAAAGATAAATTCATTTCTTTTTACTCATAAAATTTGTTATTAAAATGTAATATAATTATTTTATTTATAAAAGCAAGTAGGTAGTACCTGATAAAACAATAACAGCTTAACAGAAAAACAAATTAAATAAAGAGGGAATAGTTTCTTTCAGAGGTTTTGGAATATTACTATATATTCAAGCCTTATCAGGAAACTTTAGATACATTATTAATAAATTAAATTTTAAAAAGTATATAAAAGGATGGCTACAACAATTCATAAAGATATAAAAACAGAAAGATAACAGCCAAAAAAGTGAAATAAGTTTTATCAACCAGAAGAATATCAAACAAATTAAAAATAATAAACATAACTGGGAATAGCCCAGACTGTGATATTTATACAAATTTAATAAAATACAATACATAAGTTATAGTATAAGCGTCTATATAAGTTGGGATTTCAGCCTTGGTACTTAAAGAAATAAATATATTTGTTTGTGTACAAAAATTTTTTTTCATGAAAATAAATACTTACACAACTGTAAATCAATGAATATTGAATATCATTTCTATTATTCCCACCAAAAACAATATTCATGATAACAAATGAATAACTTAAAAAGAAAATAATGCATTGAAGTGATTATTGATACCATTATGTTATATTTTCAAAGACAATTTTTTTACTTTAATAGAAATATTTTTTTAAAAAGTTGCTAATAATAAATTACATGTATTATAATCAATATAGTTTTATCAATAATTTTTACCACAATCTTTGATGTTAAATCATTAACTAAAGAGAAAAAAAAATATTTTAAATGAATTCTATATTGTAAGACCAAAAGATTACTTAATACATTTATATCAAAAATATATGTACCTTATAAGGTCAAACTTAATTAGATAACAGTTAAATTCACTATTTTTTTTTTTTATAATGAAATACTAATAAAAATTTAGTAGACTAAATTTCAAAAACTGCTTATAAAAGATAATTAAAAACAGATGAATGAGGACATTCCTACCTTTATAGCACCAATCAAAGCAATGTAGTCCTTCATCATTTCACAAACAGTTGAAAAATCTGAGTTAGCTTGCTCATGATGAAGAGTTTCAGTCTGAAAAAACAAAATTAATGAAACTTGAAGGAATAAAATGTTCGGCTGAAAATTTAAACATAATTATAATACTGGAGAAAATTTAAAGCATATATCTTAATAAGGCAAGACAAGGAAATGATACCACAATGATTAAAAAAAAAGCTATAGAGGACATTTTGTACAAAAAAAGGGCTTTTATTTCCTTAAAATATATAATAGAGGCTCTGATATTGGTTTACTTAGAATTAAGTTAGTTTAGTATGTTTTTAAAAATAAAATTAAAAAACTGAAAAGATAATCCTTATTTTTCTGAAAATTATTGAAAGTCCATTGGGGAAATTTTAACCCTGTTCTTGAATGAAGGGTGAGAAATTAGGAAGCTCATGGACCTATACAGTTTTTCGGCATCCCAAAAACCTGTTCTTGAATACAAAAACAAAAAAAACCTAGCAACTTCATCTCACAGATTAGTTGGGCTAGACTGAGTGGTAAAATAAGGAAATTATATTTACAACTGTATCAATAATAAATTATTTAACAAACCATCCTCACCTTTTCTTCCAGTTCAGTAAGATGGGCAAGACATCGCGAAAGGAGAGTATGTTCTTCACAGTTACTAAGCATAGCAATAGTCTTTGCTAAAGCACCAGTATAAACAGCAAGTTCTCTAATCAGAACATAAAAAAAAGAAATTATAAATAAGAGATTAATGAATCTTTTAACCGATCTACTTTTTTCATAATATTTTAAAATATCATTGTTTGCTAACTGATCAAAGAAAATTTACAATTATCAAAAATACAACTAAGATAGTGGAGTATATGGAAAACAGAATTTAAATTTCCAAGTTAACCTTAAGCAATGAGGTAAATTTTGAAATTGAAATGTTATCAAACCAGGACATGGGAAACAAATTCCAATCTGATTTTCATAAAACAATTTTTATTATCAATATAATAATACTTTATTTTTTAATCTAATATAAATACAGAAAAAAAATCACAAGAAGGATATGTATTTCATAATCACTTAAATTACAAATATAATGGTTAAAAAAATAAAAAGGAAATTACTTGCGAGCAAGAACCAAACATTCCATATTCGAGTGCAGTTTTCGCAAACCATTTTCCAAGTTTTCAATTTCTTGACTTTTCTCTTCAAACCACTAAAAAAAGTAATAACTTCTTAGAACTCCTTTCATAAATAATAAACAATGCAAATGGATAAATAAGATCAGATAGGAGATAGGATACATAATTTGTATACAATAGTAATACAATACAATACAAAAGTGATCAGTCCAAATTTATTTTATTGTTGAAGATCATTGTGAGCAGCTAACAGTGACCAAACTAAAACTCATTTAATTGGTGATTGGTTGAGCTAGGGACCATATAAATAACCTGTCTTGTGCATGTGCTATTTTCCAATCTATAATACTTGCTACTTCATTAGGCATTCATTAATTAATAATGATTATCCATATTTTACTATCATTTTTACTTATTAAATGCACTTATCAATTGTTGATACAGGTAAGCTTTAGATTAGGAAAAGGACTTTAACAGAATTATTTATTGGACACTAATATTTAGAAAAATGCTCAGAATTTTACACAATGATTTATTATTTATATAATAATCTATAAATATTGATATCCATATACATGTCTAAAATAGTTTACATTTTGAAACAAAAAAATGAATTTGGACTGATTACTTTTTTTATAACGATATAATCATGGATATGGATTATATAATGATTCCATGATTGTGTAATGACGACTGAGATATAGATGTTCAAAAACTCTAACAGCCACTATGAGGTCATCCCCGTTACAGGAGTGAACTGTGATTTTAGAACCAAATTAAAATTTCAGCCCAGTAATCATAGAGAAAAGATGAAAAAATGAACTTAAAACAATTGAAATTCAGAAGTACAACTGCAAAGCCAAGATAAGACTTTTTTATAAGGTCCCTAACATAGCCAATCAACTAAGAAATGAGTTTTAGTAAAGTGGATGTTGGTGTGAAACTGGATTTTGGTGAGCAAAAACTTATCATAGATTGTTTAATCATTATTTTGAACAACAATTTAGTAATTATCAAATATTACAACTTATCTAAAATGATAGAAGGGACCAGAGTAAGGTTTTATTGCTATTGATACTGTTACTGACACTTTTGTGCAAATAAATAAATTATGCATAGAAGATTAATGATCAAAAGACATATTAATACAGATTCCTACTTTTGGTAAAATATATAACGGGATTATTTTACATATATTTTCAAGATACTACATTTATCAACTGATTTAGAGAATGAAATGAAATACAGCATTTACAAGGATTTTATGAAGTCTTCCATGCTTTTTGACGCAACAATCAGCTATTCTTTCTTAAAGTTCAGCCTTTCAGACATCTGGTTTATTTATGACCTCATATTTGGAATAGCCTCAGTTAGGATCAAAAATGCTGCCTTGCCTCTTATTGTTACTAACTTTTCCTTAACACAGGTTGCTGGTTTTCTCCATTTAATAGTACCTTACACCTCATATCAAACCTCTGTTGTTTAAATTAATATTATTGATTTCTATAATTCACTGAATTAATTCTATTCGAGAATTACGGTTGATAAAATATATTCATTATCCATATCAGTACCTCCATATAGCATTACCTTGAAAAACTAAAATGGGAAGCCAGGAATAATTTTCTGAAAAGGTACTACATGTGGTTATCTTCAAGTAAAATATATATACAATAAATAGATAAAGCAAAATATTTACAAAAATGTTAAAGCCAACTTACAGAGTCATAACCTTCCATTCGATATGTGATTTTGTTTACAGTTTCTCCAATTTTATTGAAAAATCTCAACATTCCAGCACCACTAAGTGTACTTGTATTAGATGCTTTGGGAAGTTCAGTTTCTAAAAAAGAAATACTGATATAATAAACCATAAAAGTAAAGAACAATTAAAGCTCCCATGAAAAGTTTTATGTGTTTGTGTTTTTAAAAATATTATAAGATACAATGTAGGTAATTATGAACTAATTTTTTTTCCCCATCTTATTAGTTTTGTACTTTACATTTCCAGAGTTATCTTTTTCAAATAAGACTCTCTAGCAGCTTTAGCACCATCAAGAAGTGACTATCCTCTAGTAAAAGAGATTACTTCTCACCATTGAAGATTGGAGCATTAATAAACTAGCAGAAATTAATTAATTGAACGTCTGTTGCAACAACTACTTTTGACTGTCCAAAATTGTATGGAGCATGCACAGTACACGCTTTGAGAGGGAAAAGCCTGTACAAGGTAAGCTCCGTACAGTTCTGGGGACTCAAAAGTGGTTGTTGGATCAGACCTTGAATTGTGTGGTTCAGTTATTTCTTTTCATCCCAAAACAAAACAAATCCAATCCTAACATCTATTTTCCAATCTCTAATCATAAACTTAAGAAGGTACAAAAAGAGCTAAGGCACAAGTGAACTTGTGTGAGAAAAAATTGGTTTACTTTTTTCCCCAAAATCTATGTTATTTCATACTAATTTATGTTTCAAATCTAACTCCTTATCTTTGTTATTTGACAAATCATAATCTTTGTGAAGGGATTTCACAATAAAAGATATTATTGCAATAGTAAGTTAAATATTTAGGAGATTTTCAATACACCATGTCCTTCTAAAATAAATTATGGCTGAAATATGTTCTACACTGAGCAATAATGTATTATAAAATTTTTCCTAAAGAGCTCAAATTTTCTTTGAGAGTACTGAAAATAGTTAGGTATTATTTAAGCAATCATTTATACCAAGAGGAAAATTTTATGAATTAGATCCAGGAACATGCTAAAGACCAAAAGTTTTGATTGGATAATTTCAGGTTGGTAATTATTTAACATTGACTAATAAAAAAAAAGAAAGTTGATTATGAAGATCTCAAAAAAATATTAGCTCCATTATTAATAAGTCAAAACATTTTGAATTCCAGATCCAGGACTTTGTATAGATTTTTTAAATATGGTCTACAATTCTTGAAAAAAAAATTATACAGATATACTGCTTTCATGCTGTAGAACAGTTTCTTTAAAGTTTGTTTTTTCCTCTTTAGGTTTTTGCTTTGTAAAGATTTCAGTGATACCTTCATTCACTATCCCTCTATCAATCAAACTGGTATTCTTATTTTCCCCACCTCCATCTTCTATCAAGGGGTCCATTAACTTTGTTAAGATATCTTACACAGTAAATGTTTGAGGTCTTTATTGGGTGTTGATTATGAAGCCCTACTACTGTAATAGTTTTTATGTACCGCATCTTTTGTCAAAGACTTATCAAAGCCACAGTAAAAGGTCTGATTATTCACAATCCTAAAAGATTCATGAATATTTCTTATGGCTTAAATTGTCAAATATTTATGTTTGGACTCATAAGAGAATATAACATGGAAACACATCTCTACATGGTTATATTTAAATTTAGGCTAAAACATAAGTAATTAATAGCAGAAGAAAACAAATATCAACAAAAAATAGAATATTAATAACAGTTCAATAAAACCATCAAGAAGACTGCTAAATCCTCAATAAGATTAAAAACAGTTATTTTATTTAAAACAACTCACAACTGTTACTAACAGTTAACAAATAACTACAGTTTATTAAGACCAAATCCTTTTTAAGTCTCTCAATATCCCTCTTTCTTGGTTAACTAAACAAATTTAGATAAACTGTTCGTGTATTTAGTATTTTATTTTAATTTTATAAAATCTCTATTGTTACTCTATAACTTATTAATACTTATATAAAACTATATTTTTTAAAAGTTGACTACAGAATGAATGAAATGGCTGAATAACAAATAAGGATCGACCTTTAGGTATACAAAAAAGTTGACAAGCGGGCCGGCTTGCCAAGTTTGCTTTGAAAGTTGTCAACAACCAGCATTCCCCCAACCAAGCTTCTATGAACTGCAGTCATATTGTTAGAAAAGGTACTATAAATTTTCTAAAGGAAGCTCGGCTTCAAAGGCTCAAGCAAACTTGAGTGTTGGTAGCTACCATAAGGATACATGTTGGGGGCTTTCCGAAAATGTATTTTTGTCGGAATGAGCATTAGACAAAGGTTACATTCTACTAAGTAGCCTCCATGGTGTTTCCTCTAAAGGTAGCTACAAACACTCAAGTATGCTATGAGTGAGTGTAAACCACCTTAACACAATACTAGATGCTGCCAAGGTTGAACTGTCTCAAAAGCATATTTTTGGCAACAGTTAAAGAGAAAGGGAGTGCTAAATTATACCAGCAATAGTCTGTCCATTGAATCTGCCTCCTATATACAGGTCACGCAATAGACATCAAAGGGTTAATTGAAACCAGGTTTTATCATGCAAGAGCAAAATAAATAAACAATCATTATCCATAAAATGTTGCAAGGCACTGGTTAATCAAAATGAGCCTTTCAACAATTTTATTCAAACATACATTCAACAAAAAAAAAAAAAATTTTCCAGAATGAAAAAAGATATCATATTTAAGAGTTTATGCTAAGAATTAGTTTGAAAAGAGCTGATTGCTAAGAAGATACATTTTTTTATCTCACCAAACTTCCTATAGAGATAATCCAGAGAAAATTTGAAATGCTTTAATATGTAAATAACTTACCTGACGATAAGAATTCTCGAAAATCTGGGTCTACATTTAAAACGGGATGTGCTGCAGTTCTTTGAAGATATCTCTCTAAAGAAGCTCTCCTCCTTTCCAAAAACTCAGTAGGAGGAGAAACATCATTTGGTCCTGACATTTTAATTTTTGTCATACCTTGAAACACATATTTCACAAAGTAAAAAATAGGTTTATGAGTGTGAATGTTACTTAGCAAATACAAATATATGATCACCGAAATAAAATATCAATTTTAAAAGTAGTCAATAATATTCCTATTGTAGTTAATCTAAATTAACATTAATAATAATGGCCCTCACCAATTACACTCTTTTCAGGAGCAGGTGGTATTATTCTTCCCAATCTTAAGTATTTTTCGACTAATTTTTCATGAAGTCCTAAAAAATCACTAAATCTTCTTTGAACTGAGAAAAACGTTTTTCTAAATAAAGGTATATTAGTCTTAGTTTCTACTCTGAATACAATATAAGCTGCCATCCCATCGCCAAGTCTGGTAGCATCAGTAACACGAATGTCAATGTACTGATCCACTCCAGTAGAGTTAGGATCCTAAAACAAATAAATAATAACATAAGTATTGTAAGTGCTTTTGAGAGCCCATGCATTCTGTTTTTAATTAATTGAACTAATGAAATAAAAAGAAAAATATTTGATATATCACAGAATGATATAACCATATCAAAGGCAAAAGAGCAATAAATACAAATGACTATGGTAACCTGTGTGGATTTCATATAAGAATTTTGTCTGGTGTGGCACTTCTGACTAAACACACGATATTTGTCCTCCACACCTACTAGAGATCGAGAAGGCAAAAACGATTAGAGCCATAGATCACCCAGTTTGGAGCTGTTTAATCCCACCTAGGTAGGTTTGAATCTCACCTCGGTCAGTTATAATATTTATTTTTTTGTGGTCTCACAAAATAAATATTGACATCCCCCACTATGATAAGAACAGGTTAACTCTAGATAGCTGAGACAATTTTTTTTTTTTAATGTTTAACCTTTAATTGACCTTATCACTCCTAGAGCAGCTTTAATACCTATGAAAGCTTCTTTTAATTCACAATTTGACTGCCTAATACATATACATGTGTAATAACTTATGCAAAGTTGTATGATATATTTCCTTAGTGTCTAAACTAAGCGATTTAACTGTGATACGCCATTTAAAATTGTTAACAACTAGTGTGAAGGATAGAAAATAAGAATAAATCACAAAAAATTCCAGCTATAGGCTGATATAGGAATATCCGTGCCTACGGTGATTAACAACACCTAAAAATACAAACAAAAACAGACCGGAATGCAATATAGAACAAAGCAAACTTCATAACCCTTATTGATGGGACAAAGATATTAGTAACAACTGACATAATGTGTGCTTATTATCACATTCTCATTTCAACAAAAGAAATATCTAAGACCTCAATGACCACATCCTTTAGCATATTCAAATTTACAAAAATGACAGTTGGTCATAGGCATGGTCAAGGTACAATTTCTTCCAGTGATTTGTGGATCATGCTCAGAGAAATTTCAACTTCGTATTCCTCTACTAAAATGACTTTATTGTAGAAGCTTTTGATAAAAATGGCAAAAAGAGAGCGTCCTATACTACGAAAGGGGACCCAATACCAAACCAGCAAGAAGTATAAACACCAAATAAGGCCAACTAGTTTGTTTTTATATTATTATTTTTATTTTATTCATTTAGAAAATTACATAAAATATGGTCCAACCAGATGACAACATCTATCGGTCGGTGCCAAAATAACATAAAAATAGTAGACATACAATAGACAGGTGGTGCAGTCAGAAAATAAACAAAAAACCATTTGAAAGAGTTGGGTACAGAGTTGGGCAGTAGTTAACTACATTTATATCTAAGTACAGATACAAGTACAGTTACAGATAGAAGGAAAGTATCAGCAGATACAGTTCCTTTTTGCAAGTACAGTACCTGAATTTGTAGCTCACTAGTACAGACACTGAACTTGGAAAAAGGAACTTCTGCTATCAATTTTAAGATCGCGTATCGATTTCTTTTAACTTTTCTGATTTCTAACATATAAGGGTCTATTTTTATGTTTCGGGATATGCAGAATATGAAAATGTTATCGATTTTAAGATCCCGTATCGATTTACCTTAACTCTTCTGATTTCTAACTTATAAGGGTCTATTTTTATGTTTCGGGGTATGGAGAATATGAAAATGCTATCAATTTATGTTACCTTTCTGATTTCTTATATATTAGGGTCCATTTTTATGTTTTAGGATATGTATAATATGAAAATGCTATCAATTTTAAGATCATGTATCGATTTACTATAACTTTTCTGAATTCTAATATATTAGGATCCTCTTATATGTTTCTTAAGACGCATAAAACGAAAATATTATCGATTTTAGAATCGCATATCGATTTATTAAAACGTTTCTGATTTCTTATATACGAGGGTCCTCTTATATGTTTCTCAAGAAACAGAAAAGGAAAATGCTATAGATTTTAGGATCGCGTATTGATTTATTTTAACTTTTTGATTTATAATATGTTATGGTCCTCTTATATGTTTCATAAGACGCAGAAAACGAAAATGCTATCGATTTTAGGATCATGTATCGATTTATTTTAACGTTTCTGTTTTCTAACATATAAAAGTCCATGTCCATTTTTATGTTTTGGTATATGCAGAATATGAAACTGCTATCGATTTTAAGATCGCATATCAATTTATTTTAACTATACTGTTTCCTAACATAAAAGGGTCCATTTTTATGTTTCGGGATATGTAAAATATGAAAATGCTATAGATTTTAAGATAGCATGTCGAAGTATTTTAACTATACTTATTTGTGATATATTAGGGTCCACTTATATGTTTCTTGAGACGCAGCAAACGAAAATGCAATCGATTTTATGATCGCACGCTCGAATACTAAAATCGGGAAATACCAAGGTGGTTTTAGAAAAAATAGATCATGTCAAGAACAAACTTTGAGCCTTAAGCTGTTGATCAAACACTACAGGACTAAAAGTAAAAAGAACCTTTTTATCTCTTTCGTCAACTTTAAAAGGCCTATGATTCGGTAGATAGAAAAAGACTACTAGAAGTACTAAAAAAATACTGGGTTGACCAGAAAATTAATAAAGTTAACAATGACAGGGACTGAATCTAAAGTTAAATTCTAAGAAAGCATCAGCGAACCATTTCAGATCAGATGGGACTCTGACAGGTTGTCTCCAGTGCTGTTTAACGTGGTACTGCACAAGATAATGAAGCAGTTATGAAAAATCAGCAATCCAGGTGCAACCCTAGGGACTAATATCAATAACGTCAAAATTAAATGCCTCGCATACACAGACAACCTTGCCCTTTTAGCGGAAACAGGAGAAGAGGCGATTGCCCAAATAAATACCCTCTCGGAAATAACGAGGAACACATAGGCTTACAAATATCTTTTGAGAAGACGGAACTGATGACCACGGACGCGAATTTTAAAAAGAAAACAGTTGAAACCAAATATGGAACAATTAAAGTGACTCAGAGATTTAGGTACTTGGGAGAAATCATATGCAGAAAGAGCAGGGTTTAAGGAAAGGGTCGCCAAAATAGAGAAATTAAACTTTGCCACCAGTAATTTTTATAACAAGAACGGATCTATTCCGTTACCTATACTGCTAAGATACGATATTATAACACAATCATCAAACCAGTGATACTCTATGGAACAGAAACCCTCATGTCTTCCCAGCCTAGAGGGGCTTCTGAAATAGAAAGAAGAATTATCAGAAGGATCTATGAACCTAAGAGAACACCTGAAGGATACAGGTTGAGGTCGAATCAAGAAATCAATAAGGAAACAACAGACCTAGAGACTGATGTTAGGGTGGGAAGGCTGAGGTTTTATGGACAAATGATGAGTATGAAACCTGAAAGACTAAACCATAGAATTTTTCAACGAATCCACTGTCACACAAATTCAACAGGATATTTCAATAAAGTTAGGGATGATATGGAACAAGTGCGGCTGACGGACCAGGATTGTTTAGACAGAGATGAGTACAGATGGACGCTCAAGGGAATGAAGGTTCTTGTGGGAAAGGAGCCCTTCAGAAAGAGTCTTGCATGGTCTGAGGAGAGAAAATGTAGACACGCAGAGCTCATGAGGGACATATGGGAGAATAAGTATTAGAATTATGATATGCGCGTGGTCTTCAAGGGCTTTTCATGAAAAAAAAAAAAAATAACTGAAAGAACTTATGAAGTGAATAATAATGCTGCAAATTTGCAATCAGTGAATTACTAAAAAGGAGAATAAAACAAAATGATACAAGAATATGTTAAAAATAAGGATCTAATTACACCTAAATAAATAATATCTATGACTAAATACACACTTACATAGGTAATTTTAGTCATAATATCATGAATAATTATGTGGAGTCAAGAAAACCTACAGGCAGATATGGTCATTTGGTGAATCAAAATCAGTTATTGGGAATCATAGAAGTGAGGAAGTACCCATCAAAAATGTCTTTTTCAGGATTCTATGTGGTTGATTTATTTATTAGTTCTGCTGATAAACGATTAATATGGTACCATATAGTTTGAAGTACGTTTACCAAATTTATTGTTATAGGGTGGTTTGATAAATTAATTTTTTTTTAGATATTTTCTTTTCTAAATAAATTACTATCCATAAATTTTAAAATGATTCTGTAAAAATAAAATAGTTTAGGCGGTAAAGTACCAACAATTTTAAGATTTTCTGCTTTATTACTGTGGTATGTTATTGTTTTTAATGCTAGATGCTGTAGATTTGCAAGTTTTGATAAATGAATATCAGCACTGGCACCATAACATTCGATCCCATCTCTTAATATTGATTCAAATAGTGCTTTGTACACCATTATTAAAGCTTCTCTGTTAAGGACAAATTGGAGGTAATAAATTTTATATGACCATACTCTTCATCTCTTTAAAACATTTTCTATGTGGAATTCCCAAGAAAATTTATTATCCACAGTAACACCTAAATTATATATAAATCAATTTAATATCCAAAACAGTCTCAACACTATGTTGAAGGTATGTTATATTATATAATAAATAATAATGTTATTGTAAATGTTTAAAAGTGAAGTTGTAATATAAGCTGTTAAATGTTTAGATGTCCCTGAGGATGGCTAGAAGGGCCGAAACGTAGGACAAATAAATAAATAGTGTTGAGACTGTTTTGGATATTAAATTGATTTATTGATAAATATTACCTGGTCTCGAAAAAATTTTTGAAATAATATAATTAAACCTAAATTATATTTTTTTAAATAACATTCAATGTTTTACAGTAACATATTTTTATATTATTATTATTAGTGAAACAGTCACAGTCATGGGATTAAATTTCAGGATCTTCTACATCAGCCATATGGGGTGATTTTATCAGCATAATGTCTGTTAACTATGAGACCTTTGTCACAAGCCCATTTTAAAAAATTAAAATAGTAATTTTACGATTTTTCCGGAGCTATGTTGTAATTTTTATGGTAAGTAATAAAAGCAGAATTGTCGGCAAAGAAGTATTCTTTGTCGATTGTAAAAACTTGATCGTTTGTCTAGATATTGAAACACACGAAACCTAAAACACTACCCAGTGGTATACCAGTTTTTAAGTAAGTTGAACCACTAAGACTGTTTACTAGTTTAACAATTGTTTTCCTGTTCTCAAAGTAACTTTTAAAAACTCTCAAAGCTGAATCAGAGAATCCTATCTTTTTCATACTCAGAAGATTTTCATGTATAATGGTATCAAACGCTTTAGACATGTCAACATATGTGCAAAGAATATAGCAGTTACAATCAAGTTTATCATTAATTAAATTTGTAAGATCAAGTAATAGTTGCTCAGTACCTTTGCCTTTTTGAAAAACAAATTAATTTCTATTATAATTTTGTATTTTACCAGAAAAAATGTTTAAATCATTTATGTATTTTTCTATAATTTTCTTTACCGATGATAGAATTGAGATAGGTCTGTAATTGCCTAAATGATTTTTGCTGCCTTTTTTATGTTCTTGTTCCTGATTTACTTATGGAATTTATTAATTGCATTAATAGAGGAGTTAAGATGTTTGAGTGAATAATTAAGTCACAGGTTCTTATACCACCAAATCTAGCAGATTTTTTTTTACTAAGAGATAAAATAATTTGTTCTACATCATGCTACGTAGCATTAGGAATATCGAAGGAGGGTAGATTTAAAGGTACCCGAGGAATGAATTGAGGTTCTAATTTCTTGTCACATTTGTGTGAAATTGCCATAGTACATGAATAGAAATATTCTGAAAATTTCATTGCTAGTTCCGGTTCTTTTAAATTAAAGGTTTTAAAAGCACTTATGGTAACAGAGTTTGGTGAATTTATATTTTTATTGAGCAGTTTTTAACAACAACCCATGTTTCTTTTGTAAATTGTCCTATTATTATTATCTTTGATAAGTTGAGCGAAATATTCTTGTTTTTTCTGACTTATTGATTTTGTAACATATTTCTTAAGGATTTATATTTATTGGGGTAGTGTAGATTGTTCAGATTAAATTTGTATTTTTTTAAAAATATGTCTCTATCTTTCATTAAACCTTTTTTAAAAATGAATCTAACAAGGGTTTGATCGAAACATTTATTTTATGATCTTTTGGATAAACCACTACTGAAACTATTAATGATCTATATATAATTGTTACCCCAATGGAAATTCGGGTTTCAGTTTACAATATTGTTCATTAAATTACGCCAATCACATTTCTTAATTTGATTGACTTTCTAATTTTGTAATGTTATTGGCTGAGATATCACTTTCCTTATCTATTGTTGCTATCTGAGGAGATGGTCGGGGGTGCGGTCAGCAAATAAACACAAATAAATAAGTTTTTGTTTATTTGCTTACCGCACCCCCAACCATCTTCTCCTCATATTAATCTATGGTCAAATATTAACACCTCATAATATTTGTTGCTAGTATTGTTATAATATGATGATCTATTATTTTTTGTTTTCTTATGCACATATAAATGTCATGTTTGGGGGCGCGTGATAAATCTATAATATAAGTCTATACATGATTGTGTCAAAACATTTCTGTATGGTTCTACTGTGGTGGAATTTTTAACAACTTTTTTCAAGTCCATTGCTACTTATGTTAGGTCTGATTTGCCTCAAATACATACTAACTGAATCTTTGCCAACAAAGTAGGTGGTAGTCGTTTGCTGGTCAAGATTAGCTTAATGTGTAAAACACTTTAAGAGAAATACAGAGCAATCAAAACAATTAAGAATATGATATAGGAGATACTTCTTAAACAGTAAAAAAAAAGAAATGGAAAGTTTTAGGAAGTGCGATGTGCATGATACATCAACATATAAAGGGTGTCTCAGAATGAATGAGAATTATTCATTATAATCCCCCTGACCTCCACAGTTTTCAATAAGAATCCACCATTATATTTTTGAGTTCACTTTATTGGCCGATGATACTAAAATGGCTGTAAATGCATTCAGAAACGATTTTGTTTTTTAGAATTTTTGATTGTCTGCTTTGTTGCAAATCGTCAAAAAGAGAAATTAGTAGTCGTTTCTGGTAATTTACTCCTTCAGGGAACATCTGATCAAATAAGCGCCCATTCTGAATTTGTCTTGAAATCTGATTTACAATCAGAATCTGTAAAAAAAAAAAAAACACCATAGTTAGGTGTTTTTAACCGGTGTTCTAACCGGAGAAGTTAGAAAATCAGCAATATCTTCAAAATATTGACTATACGCCACCCAGTAAAAATCAAATCAAAATTTCAAAAATTGTAGAGGCTCAGGAGGATGAACTGCTATACTAGGACATCCTATAAATAGTTACAACCGTTTTAGCATAAATATTATTATTTCACTAAGTTACAATCCATAAAATAAAAAAAATTAATGCAATTTTTGATTTAAACAAATCATACCTTGATAAGGAGGGGAGGTTGATATTTTTGAGTTGGTGTTGGACTATGAACACTGACATCTTCATGAGTGCTTTCATCAACTGGTGAAGAAGCAACACTTTTTTCCTGATATTCATATGTAAATATTTTAAATTTTAAACAGAAATAAATACTTATACAATAAAATAAAATATAAGTATTAGGAACAAAGAACACCAAGCCAAAACTTCTGTTCCCAGTCATTAACTACTATATTTTAAGCTACTCAGTAATAAACATAAAGAATCTATGCCATAACTTGAGAAATCATTTGCTAATAAGAAATATTTTAAATTTAATAACAAATAATTAAAACTTCTACAGTAAATGAAGTTTATGTATAATAGTTTATGTATTGTAGTAATGAAGTTACAAGTTATTTACAATATTTCAGTAAATTAAGGTTCCCTAGATGAAAGAACTACAGGAAGAAGTGTGGTAATTTTATTTTTCTTAACTAATCAACTTGACCACAAAAAAAGCTATTTAATTCAATATTGCATCATATAGTAACCCTCCTACCCGCACAATTAATTTGATAAATCCAGCCTAATGTTATGTCTATCCTATTCATTTATTTATGTTTTTTGACAGAAAACCATAGTACCTAATTTTTATGGTACTAGGAATCAGTGAAATCAATATGATTCTTGGTTTTGATCTTAAGACCATTTCATTCAGTAACTCAAAGCGACCATCTTCCTGATACATTGCATATATTTTTAGAATATATTTATATTTTTCCCCATTGATGTTCAGATTTATATAAATATGTTCATCATATAAAACCAATTGATATAGAACTTGTTTAAAACATAATTTGTGTAATATGAAAGAGTTAAATATGAAATGTTTTGATTGAAGTGATTTAGATGAAAACATTTAGGAAAAACAAAGACTGATTAAACTGCCGATTATGCCATTGTTGTATCAAGTTGTAAGAAATATATTACAATTATTATTACGAAAAAAAAACATAACTGTCCCTCTTACTTACAATGAGTAACAAAAGTAGCTAAACAATGTGAAACAGAAGTACAGTGACAAATACAAATGCCAAATTATAAAAATCATTAACGTTCAAAGCAAGCGAAATATTCATGCCTGAAAAATGTCATAACATTAAAATGGCAACAAATAAATCATCCTTCATACATCTCAAAAGTTAGAAAATGCTAAATAAAAGATATATAATGATATTACTTATTTCTGAAATGAAGACTTGGCCCAATGTTATTTATTCTCCACCATCTTTATAAATTTGTTAATAGAGTTAATATATCATCATATCTAAAGACAATAAAGGTATAGAATCTCTACAGGCATTACAAACATGAAGTCATGAGAGAACAAAAAGTTAAGTATCAAGAGCAAATAGCAAACATTGGCATCATATTATGATTCAAGTAATACATGTAATCCTCCTGAAGGTATGGTAAGGAACAATCAATATAACACTAAATTAACACTTTAAGCAAATTAAAAGAAAAAGTAAGTTTGAATAAAGACAAAATGACTTAAAAAAAAGCTTATAATTAAAAAGCATCTCAAATATAACATCAATAATATTTCCAAACTTGTATTTGATCAAATTTACTGCAATAGAAGTAGTAGGAGAATTGTAAGTCAAGTTTCAACAATCAAGAACAGAGAATATGAAATAACATCCATTAAAACTACATTTAATTAAAAAGGAATGAACTGACTAAACAGTAATTGCAGTTATAAAGTAGAATATACATTACCACAGATAATTGGAGAGTAGGTAGATCTGGTAAAGGATTAATAACACCTGACTTAACAATGTTCATGTCCTACATAACAGAGATCAATGTATGACAACATGCAACTAGTTTAAGATATTAAAAACAAATAATTTAAATGATAATATATTAATAGTTTGTTAACATCTAAAGGAGATGAAAATAAGTCTTCATTTTCATTATCTTTATCGAAAAAATCATCATCATTATCTACTAACAGTGGAGGTACTTGGGACATGGTCAAGCTCTATTAAGAAAGAAGATAACAGCAAGACTCTGTTAAACTGACAATAGTTTCTGGTGACTTATCAATACATGATGTCACGAGAACACTTCAGCATTTTATCATGACTAAAAGGGTATTAACCATGTGATATTTAATAGTACACAAAATGTTTCATTGGTTTGCAGATGTATAGGATTATATTTAGTTTTTTCTAAATTAGAAAATTTTTATAGTTATTAGTATTATATTTTTATCTCTTTCGCATTATTTTTGATTTTTCATTATATTTTTATTTCTCTTTCCTGTATACGTGACGTATTTGAAATAGAAACAAAACTGCCAACGGTCACCTCCCCCCCCCTCTACTCCTGTATGCTTCAATTTTCTGTCAAAGTCTCAAAAACTTGAACAAGTGAGTGGTCCTGATTGTGCTTTACTCATTTATTACTATAATTATTATTAATTTTTTTTTATTTATCTGCAATCTCAACTTACCTACTTATTTTCCATCTTTTAGTGAGTTAAATTTTGTTTTCTTAAGTCTACTTTTCTATTTTTACGTGTTGTTACGTCTCCTGTTCATTTTTAACCTTATAGTTTGTGTAATTTTTTATATTCTTATCATTGTTTATCAATACTATTTTATTTCTTCTTTTCTTTCCATTTATTTTTGGATAATTTTAACCCTACCTTAATTTACTTTTTTTTATCTTGTTATGTCAAAGTTGTTTTTGAATTTTTTTAGTCCTATTGAAGATCTACAATGGGACAAAACATCGGCAAATAAATAGTTGTTAATTATTTTTGTTCTCTTTTGACTGCACCCCTGACCATCTTCTTCATAATTTATGTATAGGATTCATTTTAAGGAATATATTCATATTTGGTGAAAAATATCCTAATGGAAAATTTAAATTTAATATAATTAGGTTATCACAAAAATAATTAAGGTCTGAGTATCAAAATCACAGAATATTTTTCAAGTAAAGAAACCAAACAAAAAAAACTCTAAACTATATTAATTGATCAATCTGGTCTGGTAATTAAAAAATAAATAAATGTGAACCACTACAACCCATGAAGATTAAGGGCGCAGTACTTTGTAAGGAAGTACTGTTACTAGACCAATGGTTATGCTAGGAGGTGATTTGGACAGAATCATACTAGACTCCCACAATTTTACCCAATTAAGAATACCCACTTTATGAGGCTGGGTGGACCAGTGGAGAGCTCCAGAATCCACAGAGCTGTCTCACAGCTACAGTGAAACAGAAAATAATTATCTGCCACAGCTGAACCCAGATCCTTTGAGTTAGTAGCCAAGTGCCTTGTCAATGAGCTACCCACTCCCATAATCTGGTCTAGACTGCAATCAAGTGCTACAAACTTTATTTTATCTTCTGAACTAAAATTAATAGTTTTAGAGCTATTGCAATGTTTAAAAGCCATTTCCATAAGGTTTGTCCTATCTTGTTAAGTATTACAGCCATCACAACTAATATGGAAACCAATGTCTTATATTGAGTTGTAAAATAAATTTGTAGCGTTTTTTTACTGGTGATTTCAATAAAAACTTCGTATTCTTGTAAATGTTATATATAATATATTTTGATCTATTACATGTTGCCATCTTTCAGGTAATTTTTTAATTCCGTCCTCCCAGAACTTCTCAGATTTTTGTGCAATGAACTCCTCTATGCGCGTTTTGCAGTCCTCCAGCGAATTAAAGTGTTTCCTGTTAACAGAGTTTTGAAGGGCCAGAAATAAGTGAAAATCTGTTGGGACAAGGTCTGGTGAATAGGGTGGGTGGGGGATGGATAACATCCCAGCCAAACTCCAATAATTTCTGTCGGGTCTGCAAAGAAACTTGAAATCTACATTTTGTGAATTAATTTTGGCAAATATGAAAACTAACACTTTATAAAGGTATATTCCATAAACTATTTAATATTACGATGAGGTGTAGATAGTTGACCGTAGATTACTGATTGGAGAGGATGGTCGGGGGATGTGGTCAGCAAAGAAACAACATAAATAAATTAAAAAGATTTATTTATGCTGAAGTTTCGACCTGAGAGACTTCATCAGGGCGTCTAGCGGAGAAGATTGGCTCACCATTTGGTTTTAGTCCTGATGAAGACCTGAAACTCAGGTCGAAACGTCAGCATAAATAAATATTAAAAAAAAAAAAATTTAATCTCTATCCATATTAGTCTCAACATATTTTATTTTTCTTACAAGTCCGATGTTTTGGCCAATCCGGCCATCTTCATGGACAATCTTAATACAGTTTTGGAACTTAATGATTTAAAAACTGAAACTTTATGCAGGCTATTCAGCCCAGGTCAAAACAACACTCTTTAATTAGTCAATTTTCACATTAAAAACAAAAATTAAAATTCCTTTATCAGTCACTTTTAGTTAAAACTTTATCACAACAATAATGGTAACAAAATTAACCAGTCTCAAGAAAGTGTTTAAGATTATAAATTAAATATTTTTTGTTTATTTATTTTGTTTTTTTGCTGACCGCACCCCCCGACCATCTTCTCCAATCAATCAATTACTTAATATTACAATTAACTAGCTTTCATTTGAGTGCTTACAGACATCTGTACGTCTAATAATACCTGTGATATAGTTTTCCCAAAATAAATTCACTTGCTACTGATTTTTCAGTACATTTTTTGTGAAATGTTGCTTTTTAACAAATAAAAAGGTATAGTATCAGTTTTAACAAAGTAGATACTTATAATTATTTATTATTATTGTTATTATTACTACTTAGTCAAGTACCTTAGTACAATAATGTTTCCAAATTTCACTCCAATACCTTTAATGCAAAATTTTGTTCCTCAGTATTATCATTGAACTATTTTCTATATTTAAATACTATCATGTTTATGTAGTGGTGTTGAATATGATTATTATAAAGATGTAAACCAATAAGGTTTGCTCATTTATATTGGGTTGTAAAATAAGTTCGTAGTGTTTTTCAATATTTCAGTTTAATCCTCTCTGTGTTTGAAAAATCATGTTTTCTTGGTCAATAATGTTTACATATTCTAAAAAAGGATTAGTTAAAGTGCTTTTATGCATCAGTTTCAACCGAGATTCCTTATCTTTAAGTGGTATTTTGTTTGCTCAAAATGGAAGAGAAAAAAATTCATTTTTGTCATTTAATGATTTTTTATTGCCGAAAAGGAAAATCCACTGCTCAAACAGTTAACAAAATTTGCAATGTGTATAGTAATGATACCTTAGGAGAAAGCACCATCTGTAAGTGGTTTGTTCGGTCCAGAACCGGAAATATCAATAAAAAAGGGCTCGGGTCCTCTTTCAACTGTTGATGATGACCAAATTCAAGCATTGGTCACAGACAAACCTTACTCTACAACACGGAATATCACAGAAATGCTTAACATATCTCATGCAAGTCTCTCAAATCACTTGGGGGCTGTGGGATATGTTTCTCAAAGTGATATATGGGTTTCTCACAATTTGATGTAAATTGAACCGCATATCCATTAGTAATTCCTTCCTGAAATACAATGTTAATGATTCATTTTTAAAGAGGTTTATAACTGGGAATGAAAAGTGCGTCCTGTACAATAATATTGTCAGGAAAAATTCCTGGGGAAAATGAAGTAACCCGCCAATAATGACTCCAAAAAAGTTTATGCTCTGCATTTGTTGGTATTGGAAAGGTGTCCTTTATTCTGAGCTCCTCCCGCCCAACCAGACCATTAATTCTACAGTATACTGTGCCCAGTTGGAACGATTAAAGGCCTTTCGGACAAAATTTTTGATTTATGAAAAACATATATTTCAAGAACCATTAGACAGATGTGAAGATGTCCGCCAGCACTCAAATTAAAAATAGATGAATGTACTATAAAGTAGTTAGTAATGTTTATATGTCTTCATAGGAGTATTACTTTTTACAATATTTAACAAAATAAATTCATGAAATGTTGATTTCTAGGCATTTTGTCTGATATTGCACATTTGCCTAAATCCAAGATATCAGTCCCTTTGACACCTAAAAGAGGTCAAGAAGGATGAAAAGAATGGAGTCAATAACTGCCCATATCACCTCAGTTAATTATAATATTTTTTTCTTGGTGGTCTCGGAAAATAAATATTATCAGCCCCACTCTGGTAAGAACAGGGCAATGACCTCTAGGTAGCTGAGACAAATGATTGGTCTTCGTATGTTTAACCTTTAATTGGCCTTATCATTCCTGAAGCAGCTTTAATGACTACAAAAGCTTCTTTTAATTCATGATTTGACTGCCTGCTATGTGTAATAACTTTGGAAAGTTGTATGAGATATTTCCTTAGTGTCTAAACTGAGCTACTTAACTGAAATAGATAATTGAAAACTAAGGTTATATTAGGATAATACAAAATAAGAATGAGTCTAAAAAAAATTTAGCTAAAGGTGCCTGTTGAGCTAAGAAAAAAAGATGGAGTTCCTTAGTGAGCCCCGCACATCATGGAACAACTAAAGCAACAACAATCAATGCATTAGGGCCAACACTAGATAATTACCATTTAAAACATCATGGCCCAGCCCAATCCTTGAAGTCGGCAAGAAGGATAGAAATATCAGTTTCTATAGTGATTAACAACATCTAAAAACACAAACAAAAACAGACCAGAATTCCATAAAGACATAATATGTGCTTATCATCACATTTTTATTCCAAAAAAAAAACTTAAGACTGCAGTGACCATACCCCTTGGCTTATTCAAATTTACAAAAATGATGTTTAGTCATTGGTATGCAATTCACTTCCTCCAATTATTTGTGGATCATACTCTGAGAGATTTCAACATTTCATTCCTCTACTAAAATGAATGAAAATGAAATTTTTAGAAAAAGCTATTGATAAAAATAGCAAAAAGACTGCCTCCTACACTAGGAAAGGGACCCCAATCAATTTTGATTTTTAGAAGTTTTAATTGTCTGCATCGTTGCAAATTGTCAAATAAAAAACAATCGTTAGCGGATTTCCATAATTTACTCCTTCAGAGAACATCTGATTAAATAAGTGCCCAATCTGAAATTTGTCTTAAAATCTGATTTTTTATCAAAATATGTATAAAAAAGTAACCCATTCCAGAGTTAGGTGCATGGAGAAATTAAAATATCAATAATACCTTCAAAAGATTGTCTATGTGCCACCCAGTGAAAATCAAATCGAAATTTCAGAAAGTGTAGAGGTTTAGGAAAGTGAACCGGTATACTGATTAAAACTGTTTTGGCAAACATAATAATATTTCACGATAAGTAATTATATATAGTTAAAAAAAAAATTGAGTGCAACTTTGAATTTAAACAAATCTTACCTTGATAAGGAGGGGAGGCTGATATTTTTGAGTAGGCGTTGGGCTATGAACACTGACATCTTCATGAGTGCTTTCATCAATTGGTGAAGAAGCAACACTTTTTTCCTAAAATCCATTGGTATATATATATCAAATTTTAAATATAAATCAATACTTATTCAATAAAATAAAACATAAATATTACGAACAAAAAACACCAAGCCAAAACTTCTGTTTCCAATCATAAATTTTAAGCTGTTATACACAATATTTTAAGCTATTTAGTAATAAACGTAAAGCATTAATGCCATAACTTGAGAAATCATAAGCTAATAACTAATATTTAAAATTTATTAATAAACAATTAAAACTTATATTGTAACTAACTTAACAAATATTTTGACTGAAGTGATTAAGATGATCAAAACATTAAAAAAAGCAAAGACTGATTAAAATCCCGATCATGATATTGTTGGTATATCGTTGAAAGGAATATATCACACTTTTTAATAACAATAAACTTATTACTACAAAAAATATAACATGGCTGTCCATCTTACTTACAGTGTCTAACAAGAGTAGCTAAAGAATGCGAAACAGAAGTATAGTAAAAATAAAAATATCAAGGTACATACATCTCGAAAGTTAGAAAATACTAAATAAATGATAATGATACTACTTATTTCTAAAATTCAGACTTGGCCCAATGTTATTAATTACTCAACATCTTTATAAATAGAGTTAATCTATCATCAAATCTTAAGATGAAAATGATAAAGAATTTCTACAGGCATTACAAACATGAAGTCATGAGAGTAAAGGAGCAAAATAGCAAACATTGGCATCATATTATGATTTAAGTAATACTAAAACATGTAATCCAGCAGAAGGTATGGTAAGGAACAATAACTATAACACTAAATAAATAATTTCAGCAAATTGAAATGGTAGGAATGATTAAAAACAAAATAAATTAAAAAACTTACACTTAAAAAGCATATCAAATGAAATATTAATAACAATTCCTAATGTGTATTCGGTCAAATTTACTGCAGTAGAAGTAGTAGTAGAATTCAAAGTCAAGTTTCAATAATCAAGAACACAGAACATGAAATAACATCCATTAAAAATAAATTTAATTACAATGAAATGAACTGACTAAACAGTAATTGCAGTTATAAAATAGAATATACATTACCACAGATAACTGGAGAGTAGGTAGATCTGGTAAAGGATTAATAACACCTGACTTAACAATGTTCATGTCCTACATAACAGAGATAAATGTATGACAACATGCAACTAGTTTAAAATATTATGATAACAAATAATATAAATGATAATAAATTGATAATTTGCTTACATCTAAAGCAGATGAGAATAAATCTTCATTTTCATTATCTTTATCAAACAAATCATCATCATTATCTACTAACGGCGGAGGTGCTTGGGACATGTTAAAGCTCTATAAAGTACCTATATTTCAAATATATTCTTGTGACTTTCAGCATATAACACCAACACTTGATAAGTCAAGAGCGAGGAGTTGGAAGTATGAGAAGATAACAGAGCGACACTGTTGAACTGACTACAGTTTCTGGCTACTTATCAGCACATGACGTCACACGGACGCTTCAGTATTCTATCATAACTAAAAAGGATTTAATCGTGTAATAATTAATGAAACACAAAATGTTTCATTTGTTTGCAGATGTATAGGTTTCATTTTAAGGAACGTCATATTTTTATTTCATGAAAAATATCCTAATGAAAAATTATTCAAGTTTAATATATTTAGGTTGCTACACAAATAATTACGTCTGAATAACGAAATAACAGAATATTTTTCGGCTAAAGAAAGAAAAAACTTTAAAACTAAATTAATTGACTAGTCTAGTCTTAAGCTACAATCAAGTACTAAAATCTTTGTTTTATCCTCTGAACTAAAATTAATATTTTTCGAGTTATTGTAATGTTCAAAAGCCATTTCTGTAAGGTTTGTCTTATCTTGTTAAGTATAACCGAGGAAGAAAATATTGTCGATATCTTCTTACTTTCATATAAGAATTCGTTATTCTTCATTCCTTTTTGTGGTTGGTTCGAAACCCGATCCTTGCCACCCACTCGATTATCTTGTCGAGGTTGCTATGAATAATTACTCCAGGTACCAATTTAGGGGCGAGGTAACCTACATCAGAAGGTCTCGACAATGCCTGTTCAATAATAGTATAAACAACAGTTAATAGGTAAATAGCGTCATGTCTGTCCGCAATGGTACTGGTAGCTATAGTAGTGATCAGCACTGCAGTGTCGCTACATTACTATCATCCTTGAAGACGGAGTCTAGGATGATGTCCGTGATGTATTTTTTTAATGCAACTATGGTCTTCGCTATTTTCTTTGGTTGTAGCTATGTAACCCCACTTACCGTCCCTATCTAAGTCGGAAATTAGGTTTGTTTGGGGTAAAAATATTGGAGTCCTGATGTGTTCACCGCGTTTCTCTCGAACTATTTATTTAAAATTTCCTCAATTAGTGTAGGTAGATTTGTCCCAGTAAGGTAAGAAATAGAGAACTTCAGCAGCGCCAGTATGTGCCATGAGATGCGAGTTAGCTGGATAATTTCGGTGTTTCGCTGAGGATATAGTCAAAGCATCATATGTGCCTGATGTCGCTAAGTAAGGCGATCTGGGCGGATTCATTTTCGTATTTGACACGAATATCTCGTTCACTAGTTTATGAGAGATGCTAGTCAGTGGGATCTTTCGTTGAGTTTAAGTATTGCTACGCCAGTTGGGTCCTTGAGTGAGCGGACAGTCGGTGGGATGCTTGTCCGAGTTGAAGTATCGTTGCGTCAGTTATGGTATACTATAAGAAGTAGTACTTATATCGAGATACAATACCCTATTCTGCCCTACGACAAGCAAACACGAAGTGTTGAGATCTTTTGATGTTCAACCAATATCACCTTAAGCCTCCACAATGGACGACTTTCACTACTTAGAGGCAATGGCGAACCCATTTTTGGATAATGACAATGACTTAAGAAAATGAAGTTTAATTCAAACCGTCAGATAATACAATCTAACCAACGCAGGAAATTCTAGCACATAATGAAATACCTTATAGGATCTTTCGTTAGCCAATTGACTGGTCTCATGAGGATTTTGTAGTCATATCACAGCTCTTAGAAGAGAGGAAAAACTTAAGGCTTTTAGGAGCTAGAACTGGAGATGAGACACAAATATCTTAAAAGTACAAACGTATTCTGAGGTACAAGCAAACAAAGATATAATTATTAATCGGGATTGGTGCTTCGCTTTCCATTGTCCTATGTCCTCGGAATAATCGATGAATCTATTTGTTTTTTACATTATGAGCGCCAATCAATGACCCCCGTTAAAACTTAATGGAAAAACGATGAAATATGTCGATAATAGAATTCGCTAACTTATACCGGAAGTTGAAAAACTGAAAGTTGGAACGGTGTTTTAAGCGCTAACAAGCTCATAGAAGATTTGCGCAGTAGAACTGGAGTGAGCACCTGTGACCCAGTTTCCATAGTTACATCTTGTTCGATCTCTACAATGATTGGTTACTGTTCTCACAGAAATATTCTCTAGTAATTTTCATCTACCTCCACACCTCATCTGAGGACCATCGAGGATGCTATTAAAATGAAGGTTAATAGCAAAGCTACATGTACTAAAATTTTCCAACAATTTTGACCTGAGTTCTCACCCTGAACTCTAATTTAACTCTCCACTTCCTTTATTGTTGTACAGACCAGGGGTACATGTTTTGTTGGAACACCTATCTTTAGCATTGTCTTGTAGAGTTTTTTTCTTAACACTCTGTCGTAGGTGGTTAGAGATAGTTTGTACTAGTCTCGACTTCTCTCATTCAATCCAGTAAGATTCTGAGAGAATATCTGATCAATGTTAGACTTCTCTTGCACGAAGCCTGTTTGATACCAACTTATTTCTCACCTAGGTGTATAGCACCCAGTATCTCGAGTAGAATCCTTGAGATGTTATAAGTGGTTGAAAGTTGTGAAACTCTACGACAGTTGAAGCATTTTAGGACGTCTCCATCGACGTAAGTGTTATTAGAATCTTAAGCGAATGCATTTAGAACTTGCCATTCCGTACACGATCGTAGGGGAATACCTCATGAAGTTTCCATCCTGCGATGATTCAAGGCTCATACCATTAAAACTCGTCGATCGTACGTGGTTTGTAGATTACTCTGCAACGCGTCCGATCCTTCTGTCATATCACCTCCAGTCCAGCTTACCTAATCTTACTGAATACATATGGACTGGAGCCTTTTGATGCTAGAGGACCTTGACTTTTAAATTAGTGTCTATTTTATGGATTTATTAAATTCTGAAAACTCCAATCCCACATCACCACCCTCGAAGAATGGTGCCAAAACTGGAGGATTAAAATAAATTCCAATAAACCCCACCAAATCACATTTACCCTTCGTCGTAAGCCTTCGTCTTGCCCTACAGTATCTTTATAATAATACCCCACTCATTCCTGTTGAACAGATCCGTTACTTAGGACTAAATTTAGATAAACGACTGACATGGAATCCTTATACAAGACTGGAAAGATAGGAAACTGCTCGTCGATTCCGACTATTACAACATTTACTAGATAAACGGTCCAAACTTCCAATCCATTACAAAAGACTGATCTACATGACTATTATAAGGCCTATTTGGACATACGGAGTTGAGCTATGAGGCTTCACCAAACCGTCTAATTCCTCTCGAATCCAATCCTTACAGTCCAAAATCATTCGTAAAATCCTTAATGCTCCTTATTTGTCACAAATCAAATCTTCCATTAGGATCTCAATTTCCTCTATGTTGCCGATTTGGCTAGAACCAGATACCAATCCTTCCATAATAAACTTCCCAACCACCCAAACCAACTCGTTTCTAACCTGGCTTCTCCTTCACTGCCTAATAATCCTCCTAGACGTCTGAAAAGAAGATGGTCTCGAGATCTTCTCCTTTAGAAATGTTTTTGGATTTCTATCAATGGGTAGATTCTCCACATGTTTTTATCATGTCATAATATCACTTACAGCAAATTTACTTGATGTGTATATATGTATACAGTTGTAAATATCAATAAATAAATTATTAAAAAAAAGAAGTTTTAAAACCCGAGTAGATTTTAAATCTCCTTTTTCCTTTATAGATGGGGGCAGGAGAAATGAAGGAGTTCCTCCTACACCCCTTCCGACACGCCTCTCACTGTTATTTTAGTGCACTGGTTGGCTGAGTTATTGAATCGGGTAGTTCAAAATATAGATTGATACTGATCTTGGTATGCAGAGATTCATTAAACACTGTAAAGGTACTGATTACTTTCATGAAAGTTTCACCTGGCAAGCTAAGTGACCTGGCTTTAGCATTCTAATAGTGAAAGAGTCCTACAATTTACAAACTTTGTCCAACGAAACAGACTGTTAAGTGTATATCTCTTAGTTTCATTATGTCAAGTTATGCTTATCTGTAGGTTTTTTTTTTTTTAATATATCAAAAATAAAACCACTGTACAATGATTTTAAATGTCCAGATCATATGAAATGGTATCAATTTTTTAAAAGAGTGAGGTTCTTATCAAACCTATTGGTTTGCTTGGTACCATCAACACTGGCCTTCAAAAAGGTAAACGTAGGGCTTTAAAATTGGCTATTGGTGGAGATTCAGAGGTATAAAATTCATAATAATGAGAAAATATACTGGTAGTCGATTTAGAGTGATAAGAGGAAAGCACCTAGTAAATGTCTATCCGTGGAGTTTATTATACACGCGAACCTCAGTGTTTCAACTATATGGGTATGGTGGGCAAAAATTGATTGGTTTTTGAGTTCTTATATGAAATGAACTTCTTACATATATGAATTATCTTGATTATGAACATACTCAATATGAATAATGTAAAAAACGGGATTTCAGTCATTTTTTTATCAAATAAGACCAAGGTGAACCAAGGGTGCTTCAGTATAGCATTAACTCTAACCGAATCCAAGTCGAACGAAGTCTTCTATTGCTGATTTCAGCAGGCTTAGACTATACCGCAGAATTCCAAAGATTTAATTCAAAATAATTACTTCAGTCCAAATTTATTATAAATGAGCAAACCTAATTGATTTAAAACTTTATAATAATATTATATACCAAACATGAACATGATAGTTTTTAAAAACAGTAAAGAGTTCAATAATAACACTGTGGAACAAAATTTCGCGTATAACTATTAGCGAAATTTTGTACAAAGGTACACGGCGTAGGTAATTACTAATTAACTATTTTGTTTAAAGTACCTTATAGCTTTTTATTTATTAAAAAAAAACTATGATAGTGATTGTTTGAAATATATCTGTAAGTCATTTCCTGGTCTTAGCATGGAAAAATAATGTGGAAAGCAGGGATCTTTGATGAGCCATAAATCGTTTTGTATCAGTCATAAAAAATATTTTTTGGGTGAACAACAAAGCATTAGGATCTTCCCAAATAGTCGCCAATATTCTTTAGAATTAAGAAAACCTGGAGCTCATATGAGCATTTAAGAACAATTTTTTGGTAAAAAATTTGGATAGATTTCCATAAATCTTCATCCAAAAATAACCGGGAGAGTGGTTTCTCCAGGATATAAAAATAGTAGAGAAAGAGTGGAACAGCTATATGATAGTGGACTATTGCTGGACCTTGCTAATAGTACTAGAGTCGGGTGGAAGAGAAGTTGGTTATTTCACCCCAACTTTGAATACTTTAACGAAAACTATGTAAAGGTTCCTAGTCAAAATTGATGAGCCTGCGAAATATAGTTACGGGGAATAAAAAATATCAGTTGTTTTTCATTGCAGGTATATCTTTAAAACTACCAACATTGAAAACCTAAGGGAACATTATTTAAAGTCAAGTTAATTTACATTAATAAAATTCAAATAAAAGCTAGTATAATTTACTATAAAGTAGATTATGACATTTACCCTATAGGATTAATAGCTTTCATGATATTTGCTAAAATAAATTGATTTCTGTTGGTCCGGAAAAAATGTCATATGCAAAATTCATATTAATATGCAAATATCATAAAAACTACTACTCCTACGAAGATAAACCTCATAGATTCTTTAATAGTACATTGAACTAGCTTTAATTTGAATACTAATAGACGTCTGTACATCTAATGACTCCTGAGGTATAGATTGCCCAAAATAAATTCACTAACTACTGATTTTTCGGAAACATTTTTAAAAAGTGTATCTTGGGAACGTAAATAGCTCTTTCAGGACTCATATTTGAGTAAATTTACTTTTCTTTATAAGATTTCCTTTAAGACTTTAGTGTTTTGTTAGTTTTAATGATAAGGAGCTCCAAATGAAACATTAAATTTTTTTAACGTTCTGCAACAACCACCATTTTTTATTCCACCTAACTATACTCGGCAGAGTTTTACTGGTAACTATACATAGTTTTCATTAAAGTAATAACAAATTGGACTGCGATAACTTACTTTTTTCTCCTCATGGGTTCTTGTACTATAAGGGATTATTTTGACCAAACATTTCTGAGAAGATTGTAAGCACCATTACCAAACCCCTGACTTACCTTTCATCAGATCATAGCCAAGATCTACTTTACTTATATTAAAATTCGTTCCTAAGCCCTCAAGTCCTTGATGATGACAAGACGAAAGCGAGAAAAATTCGCCATGTGTTGGAAAATAAACTGGATTTAAAAATTCGATGAAAGAAGATACACCTAGCCATACACAGACGTACAGCAACACTATAAACGGCGGCACTTCAAGTAGTAAAAATAACTATACTCAACAGACTAACATGTCACAACATATTCGCATCTTATTGCGCGAAAAACGCTGATCAAGATCGAACAGGCATGGGACTAAATATCCTAAAGATAAAAATAATTATACAAAATTGACTAAATAACCAAAATCCAAATTATTTTGAAATTAAAAAATAGCTGTAAATCTACCGATTACAACTAACTGCACTTACAAGTTTTTGGTTAATCACTAATTGCCACTAAGAACTCTGGGAAAGAAATTTTTGTAGTAAGTCGTCTAACTATGAATCCTGATATAATACAATGATCATGATTTTTTGTTTTAATTTTCTTGATAATTTTATTGTCCGTTGATCTCGAGGACTAATTATCAGTAGTTGTGAACATATAAATTTATATATTTGTTCATAGGTAAATTTTTAATTATTTGTTTGCTTATTTTATGACACTTTTGCATATGTTGCGCTTTTGAGTGTGACCCTACCAATTTGACTCATTTTTGTTTACTATATGTTTTCCAGACATCTTTTTTTTCTTTAACTCCATCTTGTCTTTTCGATACCGGAAGTAACATTCATTTTACCACAAACTTCAGTTGCAGCCAATAGAATTCTTGACATCTTTTTAGAAAATAGTCTTAGTTCCCATTTATTTCTTTAAGCTACCTTTTCAGGACATCGGTGTTTGCTTGTTTTCCAGTCGAAGCACTTCTATGGCAAGTCTGTCATATGCTTCGGGTCTCCTAGTGTATGGTAGTAAGTTCTTGGTGTCTGTAACTAACAACCGTGATATTTGTGAAGCACTGTCTGATTTCTCAGCTACAGGAAAAATAATTGATAATGCAACTACCTTCTCTTCCATATGCTTCGAGGGTTTCCTTATGAATCTGGTTATGATTAAAGGACAAATTACCAATTAATAGATCCTTTGTAACACAAAACTCGATTATTTTTGTCCATTATCCTGTTATGTGATTCTCGTCCCCACGGACACAGTACGAAACAGGCTAGATTGTGTTTTATCCCAGTTCTTGCGTTGATATCACTATAGATAAATATATATATATATATATATTTTTTGGTAATACTGTACAAGACTTCCTGGAGATACTCGTAAAATTAATCCACATCCTTTACTAAGATACCTGCTGTCTTATGTAAGTATATAAACTTGAATTATAGTCACATTACCCATAGAGAGCTTCGTGAGCCTTTAATTAAGAGGGATAGGATTTGGCTGCTTTTTGTATTGGGAGACAAACGTAAGGTCGAATGTTCTCCCTAAGGATCGTGGTAGAGAAGGCATGGGATCGAGGAGGGACCGTATACCTTGCTTTTCTTAATCTAACAGGTGCGTTTGACTCAGTGCCCATCTCGAAATCTGTAATGCCTTATTCGAGAGGAATATTACACCTAATTTGGTAAGTGTTGTTAAATCGGTATATCAAAACCAGAAAGGTATAGTTCGCCTCAATGGTACTGGATCTGCACCCTTTAGGTGGCAGTCTTAGTCCCCTTCTATTTAATATTATGATGGACCTGTCATGGAGTCCATGGAGAATAAATATCCAAAAGGAGAATTCCTGGAGCAACTGTAGGATACTGGAACATGCTCCCAGTACTAGCCCAAAGTTTCATTTATGCAGATGATTGTAGATGGGCATGAACGTCTACAATAAGCTGTTAATGAATGGTCTGAGGAATTGAAAAGGAATGAATGAGTATAAATTCCTGCAAGAGCTAAATCATGCATATTGGAAGGCCAGACCAACAGCTTGTAATTAATTGCCTTCGACGGAACCTTGAAATCGTAGTAAATTTTTATTATTTATGTACTGTCATAGGCGAATGGCCCATGAGATAATGAATCGAATAAGAAAAACAAACGGTGCATTCTTCATATATCTTCGGCGTTAATAAGTAAAGAAAAACACAAAACAAAGATACACCTGCTTAAGTCAGTATTCTTGTCTATTCACTTTACAAGGTAGAGAGCTGGATAATTTTTAGGAAACATGCAAGCCAATTTATAGCAGTGAGGGGGGAGGGGATTCTTAAGAAAAGTGGAAAAACCAGAAGGGACTATGTAAGAAACAACAGTATCCGAGCAACAGTAGAAATGATATCTGTTATTGGAGTCCTGGAGGAACGCCAGCTGAAATCGTACGGCCATGTTTATAGGATAGGAGACGATCGGAAGGCACGCTGCAGATGGAAGCAAGGTCCATAGGAACGTGTCCTATTGGTAGGCCAAGGCTTATCTATAGTGACTATAGGGACGGGCTTGGAAAGGAACGCTGTTTCTCATTAAATCAACTCTGAAGAATGGCTCTAGACATAAAGGAATATAAAAAATGAACTAAGGATACCCCAGGCCTAGCAGGACTAAAGAGATAGTGATAGAAAAACAAATTAATTTATTGTTATGAAATTCTTAAAATAAATTAATATAACTATGTTGTAAATTAAAATTATTTGGAAAACATAAGCTATGTCATGTTTACGGTTTATTATTTTTTTATAAGTCTGACACCAGGAGTGTCCCGAAATCCTGCCACATTTTTGAGAGAGAATAAAATGTATATTAATTAAATTCAAAATGACCTTCCAACATTTATGGGTTTGTATATTATTGTTTTCTACCACTACTCAACATGGATTTTAAGATTTTTACTTAGCGATCTATTTGCTTCTTTGGCTAAAATAAAGAAAAATCTGGTACTGTGCACACATTACACAACTTTTACTATATAAAAATCCGTATTTTAAGGTTTCTCGGAATAGAGGGGGGGGGAGGTTGTTCCTGTCAAGTATACAACAGATTAACGAAGCTGATTATATATTAATATGACTGAGGGCCGTTAGTCGGTGGGGGAGTTAAAGCGCCAGGCTTGTGAATGAAGCGGCGCCAGTTCGACCTTGGGGTTCAACTTTTATTTTTGTGGTCGTCCCTCGAAATGAAAACTTGACTTCCTATCATGGTTAGAATAGGTTGATTACCTTTAGATAACCCCTCCCCCCGTATGTCGGAAATGACCAAGAAGGGGTAATAAAAAAAATTAATTCGATCGGAAGAGATCAGGCGGCATCGAACCTGTTTCATAATTTCTATGAGCGACCCTGCTGAACTTCGATTCACCCTTTTTGAGCAAAAAGTCGATATATTGGAAGACTGCTTATAAACCTAATTTACTTCGTTGATTGTTGCACTTTTTTTGTGTATCTGTTCTTAATTATAAAACAATGTCATTTTTTTTTTGTCGTTCTTTTATTCAAGGTACACTGTATAGTGATGAAAAACATTTTTTTTAAAGGATTAAGTATCGTAGCTAGTTGACGGAACAAATCCAATAATAAAAAAAAATTCCAATTAGTAATCCAATTTATTTACATTGTTAGGGAGGAGCGGATTGTAAAATGGCATTGTAACGTGACTACAGAGTTACTTTAATTAAATCTATATTTAAGTTCTATTCAATTCTAATTCTGACTAAAACCTAAATAAATAAAAGTTCTGTTCAAACTATTTACAAGAAGTAGCATTATAATTATTATTATTTTTTAATGTAAAATATATTTGGACAGTATGGTGAATAAAATAAATGTGTAAAATAAATTATTAGATCCTTTATAATTAAAATTAGTAGTAATGTCAATAACACTAAAATTTTTGAATGATAAAAGTTGAGTAAAAATTTAGAAAAAACCTAGGTGACAGCTCTGGCTGGACTTCATATTAAATTTGAGTTAAAAAAAAATTAATTCACGTTTTCAAAAAATTAATAGGACTTCTACTGTCTTCTGCACAAAACATTTACCTTTGTCAAAAATCCACTTTTCGTCTTACGTAACGATTCTACTCACAAAATGATTTAAGCCTAAACCTCACGTTAGCCACTTGTCGAAAATCCAAATTACCTACAAATGATTGGTTAACAAAAGAGTAAAAAAACGTTTGAGTCAACACGATTGTGTGTTCTAGAGAGGCAAACATCGACTAATTACCTTCGATTAAATCATTATTATAAAAATAAACAAAATGAAAAGAGGAAAAAGGAAACCTAAATATTAGCATAGAAGGTGAAGATGAAAATCCATAGCAATAAAATTAGATAACGTCTATTAAATTCAACTTTCGCTCTAGTATTTTTTTAAAAGATACTTATTTATTTAGTTACCTAGACATATAATGTTTCTATAAATAAATATTTGTGTTATATTAAATCAAATACAGAGGTAATTGAAAAGGTACTTATTTTACAAATTTTCGAAATTGACCTTTCAATTGACAGATTGACTAAATTCAGTATCAACAGTTTTCAGTAAAGTACTTTTAATCATATTTCTCTCAGTAAAATTTTAACTTTTCTCAGTTTAATTTTAATTTCAATTTTACTACAGACACACATAACATCTATTGAAGAATGGTGTCAAAACTGGAGAATTAAAATAAATCCTGACAAATACCATCAAATCACCTTTACTCTCCGTCGTAAAACTCTACCCTCCTGTCCTGCAGTATCCTTTTCAAATACTCCACTAACGCCTGTTGAACAGATTCGATACTTAGGACTCCAACTTGACAAGAGACTTACATGGAATCCACACACAAGACTGAAACGTCAAGAAACTGCTCGTAGATTCCAATTGCTACAACACTTACTTGACAAACGCTCTAAACTTCCCATTCACTACAAAAAATTAGTATACACTGCGATAATCAGACCAATTTGGACATATGGAATTGAGCTCTGGGGCTCTACCAAGCCATCAAATTCCTCCCGCATTCAATCCTTACATCCAAAATCCTACGTAAAATCCTTGATGCTCCTTATTACGTTACAAATAAACTCATCCACAAAGACCTTAACATCCCATTCGTTGCAGATTTGGCCCAAAACAGATATCTGTATTTTCATTCCAAACTCTTTACCCATCCTAACCCATTAATTCTTAATCTCTCATCCTTAACAATCCCTGATAACCCTCCGAGGCGTCTGAAAAGAAGATGGCCACGGGACATTCTAATTTAAATTAATGCTTGAAGTACCACTAATGGGTGGTTCCTTCCCAAGATTTTCAAGTGTATATGAAACATACAACATATTTACTTATTGTATTTATTATTTGTACAGTTGTAAATCACATTAAATAAATAAATTAAAATTTTTTTTTTTCAATTTTAAGAGTTTAATAAAAGTCACATTTTTCTTTCAACAATTTATTCGATGTTAAATTGTTATGGAACAAGGGTGGGCAAATTTTCTGTATATAAGATCTACTTTTTATCTTATAAGTATGTTGCGATCGACTTTTCATAGGAGTAGTCTAAGGTGGAAGAAGGCGTTCGAAAAACATACTGTGTTTAACATATACACTCAGCATAAGGTGCATCACAATAATTTATGGGTGGATAAGTAATATATATGTTAAAAACTGTATTTTTATTTTTTAAATCACTTAAGTTTAAGTTTTCGAGATATAGGCTCATAAAGAAAGTTAATCTCCAGACCCAACTTTTGATAACAGCATACATGCGTTACCTAAAAAAATCGATTTTGTGACACTTTTTTAAGATAGATTTTTACTAATTTAAATTTTTTATCAACTACAATATATAAGTTGTTGTACTATATGTTCGTAAATATGAAAAAGTTGTTATAAAGCTGCACAGTGTGGCTGATAGTTTGATTTCAATATTCTACTTTCGCGTTGTTTTTTTTTGTGGGGGGGCAGGAAAATGTATCATGATAGAATAATATGACCTACATTTTGCTAATCTATCAATAGCTTCCTAAGTACACATCGCCCATAATACAGATATACAGTTTATCTACCTACCTAAAACCGACTACAATAATTATTTAAAAGGCCAAAAAACTCACGTCCAGGGGAATTAAAAGAACATTAATAATTAATAACTTTTAATCTATATGAAATATGTCTGAAATTATTGCTAGAAAGTCTTGTCTTCTACAATCGCTTCAAAGTCCATGGTACACGGAATTCCACTTTTTGTCGGAATGGACTTGTTGGCTACCCCGGTTATAGAATCAATATTAAAAATTCTAAGAATGATTTTATTTAGCATATCATCCTGTTTACTGAAAGACTCATATATA
>NW_027111166.1:0-5335 GCF_000696795.3 Halyomorpha halys | reverse complement strand
TTTTGTACAATTATTGAATAAGCAATAAGGATAAAACAAAATAATATAGTCAGGTGTAAAACCGGGAGCAATTTCGGTGATATAGATATAGGAGGAAATACGTTTGAACAGATAGTGTTACGGTTGCCATGGTGAAATAAAAACACTGGCTAGATCTGCGTAGACAAGAGTTGTTATGGTTGTCATGGTGAAAACAAAACACGAGCGATATGTTTTGATGAGTGGGTTTTGGTTTTGTGAAGGTGACAGTTTGATTTTGGAACACGTTACGATTGTTCAATGTGAAGTGGTAATAGTTTAAAGGCCCTCCGTCTTTACTGTTTGATCCGAAATAGCACCATATGAGAAATGTATCTTATGTGTTGTTTTTTTTTCAAAATTATGGTGTTCTCCTTCAATGGACGGTCATTAATAATAGAAGTGGGGATATAGTGGAGTAGCAACGAATCTTCAGCACGTCCTGGATAAGCGAACTTCTGGGAAAGGTGAGACGGAAAAGAAATATCGGACAACCTTATGTTCTGCCAGGAGTACACCGTAACGTGGGGTTTGAACTAAATTTTATTTTGTTTTTATTTTTTATTCACTTGTATACTCTTTTGGATAATAATGTAAATATAGTTATTAATGTTAAACATTTAAGTTAAGGTCAAGTCAACCTATAAGTTTTAATTGTTTTATTAATTGATAAGAATTCTTTTTTTCCCCCTTTTTCATTCTGTGTACATATATTTCTTATTATTATTAAACTTTTGTACATATAGTTCTGCTGTTCTTTCTCTGCTTTCAACTTGTTAATTTACTTATGTTTTTTTGTTGTTGTTCACGGAATATTACGATAATTCAACAGGTGAGTAGGTAACACCCTTAGGTTTTCTGTTATCTACATGTAAAGGTATTCGCCAGTGGTCATAATTCAACAATTGTTTATATAGGGGTATATTTTAGTTACATTGAAGGTATATTGTTTTGGGGTTTTCGTTATTTCAAGGGGAGCCTAAGGAGCAATTTATTCTTTATTTTTTTTGTTTTTTTCTCCTTTGTCATTATTATTATTTTTTCCCTTTAACTCACTCCCTTCTCCGTTGAGCGTGGGCAAGTATAAACGACAAATATGTAACTAAGGATAAATCAAAATTTGCGGTTATAATAGGTTTAAGTACTTACTTTCTACGGTAACTAGAAAAAAACGAAATTGATGAGGAAATAAAAGCGAGGTTGAAGGCGGGAAATGCTTGTATTTTTTCAATTTCGTAACTGCTTAGCATGCGCCTTCTATCTAAAAACCTAAAAGTTAGAATTTACAACGCTGAGAGAACTGCACTCGGTAAACATTATTTAAGTTATTGCAATATGGCGAATAAGTTGAACGTCTATTCCTAGGTCATTATGTTATTTTATTTATTTATTTTTCATACAGATAGTTTGATTATGTTCATCTTGTCTATTCTTTTGTTTGTATATATTTATATATACAATAATATATTTTAAGAGTTTTTTTTTATTATTAATATTTTAATAATATTATATTTTTTTTATTTTATTTTATTTTTCTTATTTTAGTATGTATGAGATCATTTTCTTCTTTTTTTATTTTTTTTTATTTCATTTTTTTTTAATTGATTTTTTTTTTTATTTTAGTATGTATGAGATCATTCATCACTATTACCTATTGCCCACAACTGTGTGGCAGATTGTAATATATATCAATAAATAAATCTATCAACAAAAAAAAAAATCCTCGGTTGTGATACTTAGTCGTTACTAAGTATTAACGTTCGTTAACGAATACCTAAAACTTTAGAAAATACTGAACCGACTTGTAAACGTCCGAGGGGTAGACCTAAACGTAGATGGTAGGATTGCGTTTAGACTGAATTAGTAGATTTTGATATGGAAGATCGTCACTGAACAGATGTATCCAGAGAACCATTGGTGGTATCAGCATCGAACCTTCAGTTTCGCTAAGCCTTTATTATTGTAATTGAATAAGCATACTTCATATAATGGATACAGCAATTTGAATTTTTTATATACAATACAGAGTGTCGACCTTTTGACCAATAAAACATTATTTATGAACCAATTATGCTAATATTTTGCATGCATATTTGCTTTATGATGGTGTTTTAATATATTTTGTATCTTTTTTAACGATTTGAAGTCCAGAAAGAAAATTTCTAATAAAAACAAATTAAAAGCCTTTTATGAGTCTATAATTTTTGTTACCATTACATTATAGCCGATGAGGCAAGTTTATTTCACCAACTGCGAATTCGTCATTTTATTTTAAATAACTGAAAAAAAAATGAAATTTATTTAGGCGAAATGGGCTTTTTTTAATTATTTGATTGCCATTTTAACACTTTTCTTAGAAAATATTTCCAAGTAATGGACCTGAACAAGAACTTTTAAGTTATTTCAAAAATCATTTTGTGTTTAGATTGTAATTATTATTTATATCTAATGAATTAGAGAATACACACGACTAGCAGAAGTTGCACTGTATCTTGGTAGAATTTTAGGTACAGAATTATTTAGTAATTCTCAGATACTGCGAATAATTATTAATTTTTACTTCAAAAGAGTTACAGCTGTCCTCAAAGTGGTATAGTTTACTCCTTAGAAATGACTTTCCTATTTTGGCTTTAAATTTTTCACGCTGCTATTTATGGCACACCAGTGGTAATAAAAGGTACGAAAGGGCTTGACTAGAAAGATAATAGGATCACTTTCCAATTGATAGGTGCAAGGTTTAGTTGAAAAATAATCATAGATTACTTATATAATTTTTCTTTTTTCTCATCCTGTTATTTTCCGTTAAACAACATGTTTTAAACATTAATGGAGTCAGGAATATGTCACAGAATTTAGTTATGCAACTTTTAGACGATAGATTTTATTTTCAAAGTGTGATGAAAATTTGTTTTATTAGTTAATGTTTTGTAATCAGATCAATTTTTTAACCATGTAAAAACCGAAATACAGCAACTATAACGTGACTTCTTTCATCTACCGCAATCCTTTTTTTTTTTTTTATTTATTTATCACTGTCAGCTACCTTAACAGACCTGGTGGAACAATAATCTCGCGACAGTAAATAATAACTAAAGTAAAGACTGTAAAATTACTCAGTCTTCCCATTTAAGTGGCTGTGGTATCTGCTACAGTGGCAGGATAGTGATCCTTTGAAAAAATGGTTCAACGTGACAGTAACATCACTGCCACAGCTATATGTACTTTCAACTGTCAAACAAGACTTTACAACATATTCATTACCATGTACTCCACTTTCATGCAACGACAGCTTGCATGCATTGCTGGTTGTGAAATTTTTTGTGTTATGTAGTGAATCGTTGTTTAATCTATAAATGCATTATTTAACCGCACTGAACTTATATCAAATCTTTTGTAAAATATTTTTATAATAGGTATTGTAATCGCAGTATTTTGAGTTCATTTCATTACTTTGACGAAGTTTTGAAAAGATTTTTGTCAAAGAATCATGATAGTGAAATGCATGTCTATGATGTCAAAACTCATTCACATAAATCCTATCTTTATATCTTCGCAGCAGCTCTGAGGTTGCAAATACCTACGCCTCAACTCCTTCAGCTACAGACGGCACCAGGTATACATTATTAAATAAGGAGAAGATGATTGGGGATGGGATGGTCAGTAAAGAACATAAATAGGTAAAAAAAAATTCTGTTTTTCACTGACAGTCCCCATAACCATTTTCTCCTCATACTGAGTGATTCAGGATTAGTTTTCATAAATGAAAATATGAATTAGGGATCTCAAAAACAAGAAAACCGCCCGTATAAAGGTTTGTCTGTTAATGCTTCGTCTTGGAGATAATCACGCGTGAACATTTTCATTGTTTTGAATTACTTAGGTCATGATAAGTAAATTAATGTGTGTTACAAATACATTAAATGTTTCATTCCATGTAAAATCCTTACAAATGATTCCATCTTTAACAAAGCGTTTGTTGGCATATTTTCATAGAGATTTTGTTCTAGTTTTGAGACCCTTAATTCATATTTTCAGTTCGGGCACTTTACTCAAAAACCACTATGTAACATCCATGGTCAACAATAAATGCGTCATTAAATTATTAAACAATATTTCAACTTCATGGACATAATTTTGTTATAAATAATTTGTATGCGTTAAAGTTAATTACTCACCTTGTACGTACATATTGCCCCTTCATTACAGTTGCCCCTCATGAATGAACTCATTGGTTATACATGACATAGCATGGCACAACTGTTGTCAGGATATGTTAATATTATTACAATTGTTAATGACCTCGGAGAGGAACATTAAAGAAACGACAAGGAAAACACACAATATTACTCAAGAACGTTTCGTAAATACAGCATAGTTACGCATGAAAATATATACATATATATAGATCTACGTCTTGAAACATGTTGAAAAACATCACACAGCAGAATTTTTTTTTTTTTTACGACAGAGTATCATTAAAACAGGATTAGAGATTAGTAGAAGGTTGGCAAAACTTTTTAAGAATCGTGATGTTAAATAGCTTTCAAATGTGTTAAGAATTTTTAAAATGTAATATTATTATTTTTTTTCGATATTCAAATTTTTTTTTATTTTTGTAATGACGTACTTAGTATTAATATATAAATCCTATCTGTTACTAATAGCCAAAATTTGTTTGATAAAATACTGATTGTACAAACGATTTATCATTCTAAATAAAAAGGTTTTATCCTTTTAAAAAAATCTATTGTGTTCTTCATTTAATTTTGAGTGAATAAAGTCCCTTTTGATTTTTAATAAAAGCTCATGATGATTATAATTTATTAAAAAAAAAAATCTTCAAATTTTTACGAGCTATTACTCTTTAGACTTTCTTAATCTATGCGAATCTTTAGAATATTTTAGTATATACCACACCAAATATACCAAATTTACTAATAAATTAAGGCAACAAAACCAAATCAGAACTTAATTTTAATGAATTATTCATCGCTATAAATTCATTGAATTTAAAATGTATTAAAGAGTATAAATTTAGCTTTTCATAATTAAATCTTGTGAATGAATAATCTTCATAGTAATGTTGGATTTGGTTAAAATCAAGAGGAGTTATGAATATTTACGTTTAGACTTCGGCCATTGGTAATAAAAGAAATCCTGTATAAAATCAGTTTTGAATTCCTGATTTCTATTGAAATTCGGATCTGGGGTTTTAAACGAATCTGACATAATTTTATCGAAAATAGTTTGTTTTTTTTTGCCAACTTTATTTCATTTTAATTAAAATTAAAAAAATATTTTTTTTTGTAAATTTTTA
>NW_027111165.1:3899-4235 GCF_000696795.3 Halyomorpha halys | reverse complement strand
GCGAAAGGATATCAAGAGGAAGCAATCGGTGGGACATGTTATACCAAGAACTGATAGGGTGGAAATATCAGGAATAAAAACGAAAAAAATCTATTTTTTTTTTTTAATAATTTATTTATTGATATTTACAACTGTATACCTATATACACATCAAGTAAATTTGCTATAAGTGATATTATGACGTGATAAAAACATGTGGAGAATCTACCCACAGATAGAACTCCAAAAATATTTCTAAAGGAGATCTCGAGGCCATCTTCTTTTCAGACGTCTAGGAGGATTATTAGGTAGTGAAGGAGAAGCCAGGTTTGAAACGAGTTGGTTTGGGTGGTTGGG
>NW_027111165.1:0-1289 GCF_000696795.3 Halyomorpha halys | reverse complement strand
TCAGCAATAATATAATTAAAATTAAATTCAATCTGTATCTCAATAAGCCATGAAACGTTAGGGGTGCAGTACTTTGAAAGGAAATATTAGTATAGTAGCAACTAGGCAACTGCTGTGCAAGGAAGTAATTTGCTCAGAATCACTTCAGACTTGACCCAATTTAGGAGACCCACTTCATTAAACTGGGTCGACCCGATTTTTTAAAATCCTTTTGCATTTTTTTTAGTTTATTTTAAAAACATTGATTTTCACAACGAAAATTCATGACTCTATCTATATCTTATAGTGACATAGAGCAGCGTTATGCTTTAGATTTATGATACGAAAAGAACATTCTTGAATTATCGATATATGAAGGTTGTAAAACATAATTGTTTTCCACTAAATTCTTATCCGATCCACTCCAGCTTGTCCGTTTCACTTCTGCTTTGAACAGAATTGATGAATTACAGGGAAATATGGATCAATGCGTGCCGCGCTACGGGAACACAAAGTGTTGCGTGCGCTCGCGTCTCTGACAGATAGTCCATTCTATTAGGCAGTCCGAGGGTGGAATTAATTATGTTGGACAGTTATTACCGACTGAGACAAAGGAATTGCAACTTGTCAGGATTATTACTATCTTGTCGGAATGTCAATAATTGTTTCCTCGCTTTCTATTTCGAATTTATTATAACTAAGGATAAAGGCTTCATCCTTTTGTTGATATCCCACTAAATAACCAATGTGGGCTTATGGAAAATATTGAGATGTACATTATTGCGTTTAGACTACAATTTGGCTCATTAACTTTACTTGATATTTCCTTGTGGAAACACAACTCTTTCATTAATAAAAGTTATAATTACGAAGCCATTTTCTTTTAACCGATCTTCAGGAATAATCAGGAATCGATTATGAATACAGATTACTTGTGATTTCACAATAAAATAGCACAAATTATAAAAGATTTTTTAAGAAGTAGTTTTATGAAAGGACGTATTATGAGGATTTTTATTGAACCAAAACTAGGCGATTTTGATTCGAACCAAGAAAAATTTAGAAAACACAGAAATATCACCAATTATATCGATGGCATACTTCAGAGCGGTGTTAAGTACATTTCCATTACCTTCATGAAAAATACAATTAAAGTTTTTCTCGTTTAGGAAAACTAATTGAAAAAGCTTTTATTTTCCTAAAAGCGAGAACCTTTAATTGTACTTTTTATACAGTTATTGGAAATCTACTTAGAACCACTTTGAAGTAAGCGATCGATATATTCACGCTCTCTTCCCCCCTCCAACCCT
>NW_027111164.1:3101-3788 GCF_000696795.3 Halyomorpha halys | reverse complement strand
TAGGAGGAAATTGGCACAAAAAAAAAAAAAAAAAAAAAAAAAAAATAATAATCTTTTTCTCTTTTTTTCGTTGGCCAGTTTAAAAGTAAGCTTTAAAATATCAACTGACTTCTATTCCAATTATTTTCTTAAATTATAATGATAACATTTTTAAATACTCTAGAAGGACATCCTTTCAATTTTTCGTATTCTACTCAATGCAGTGGTTTATTGATAGCAATTATTATTCGAAAAATAGTATTCAAATCAATGTCATTAGGGTGGTTTCATATTTTCATGAGAGTGAAGTAGCCACCACCATGGTAACTTTCTTTTGATTTATAAAGTATTATATCTAATACAGCATCTACTTTTGCCGGCCATCTTGTACAAAATGTACCTTGTGGATATCTGAGAATACGATATTGTGGTGCCCTGGGTGATACGAGGTTGCGAGACCCTAGGCGATATGATACTGTGGTGCCCTGGGAGATACAATGTTGCTGGGTCCAGGGTGATATGATATTGTGGTGCCCTGGGTGATAAGAGGTTGGAGACCCTGGGCGATATGATACTGTGGCGCCCTGGGAGATACAATGTTGCTGGGTCCAGGGTGATATGATAATGAGGCGCCCTGAGAGATACAATGTTGCTGGGTCCAGGGTGATATGATACTGTGGCGCCCTGGGAGATACAATGTTGCTGGGT
>NW_027111164.1:408-726 GCF_000696795.3 Halyomorpha halys | reverse complement strand
CACATGAATACTGTCTGTAAACAACGACCCAACTAATGTATCACAAGCACTATAGACACACATAATATCTATTGAAGAATGGTGTCAAAACTGGAAAATCAAAATAAATCCTGACAAATCCCATCAGATCACCTTTACTCTCCGTCGTAAACTTCTACCCTCCTGTCCTACAGTATCCTTCCTAAATACTCCACTAACGCCTGTTGAACAGATTCGATACTTAGAACTCCATCTTGATAGGAGACTTACTTGGAATCTACACACAAGACTGAAACGACAAGAAACTGCACGTAGATTCCGATTGCTACAACACTTACT
>NW_027111164.1:0-358 GCF_000696795.3 Halyomorpha halys | reverse complement strand
TGAAACGACAAGAAACTGCACGTAGATTCCGATTGCTACAACACTTACTTGACAAACGCTCTAAACTTCCCATTCACTACAAAAATTAGTATACACTACGATAATCAGACTAATTTGGACATATGGAATTGAGCTCTGGGGCTCTACCAAACCATCAAATTCCTCCCGCATCCAATTGTTACAATCCAAAATCCTACGTAAAATCCTTGATGCTCCATATTACGTTACAAATAAACTCATTCAAAAAGACCTTAACATCCCACTCGTTGCAGATTTGGCCCAAAACAGATATGGGTCTTTTCATTCCAAACTCCTTAACCATCCTAACCCATTAATTCTTAATCTTTCATCCTTAACA
>NW_027111163.1:1744-3134 GCF_000696795.3 Halyomorpha halys | reverse complement strand
GTGTGTAGTATATCTAAGGATAGCAGTATGTAGTGTAACTAAGAAGGGCTGTGTGTAGTGTACCTAAGAAGGGCAGTGTGTAGTATATCTAAGGAGGGCAGTGTGTAGGGAAGTGGACACAAATGTCCTCGGTTTCTCTTGTTACTTTGGCGGACACGATATCCCACCTGTTATTCAGGTCGCTATGTTCCTTGTCTTATGGGAACTTAAGCGCTGTCGTTCTTGATTTCTTTTCTCGCAATGCCGTGACAAGACAGATAAAAAATTAAAACTTTCTTATTTTTAATATATAGGTATTTATGTAGCTGTATTTATATAGCTGTAATTTATGTTGTAGTTTGCAGTAATATTATTAAAAATTTAACATTGTGTAGAAGTTCCACCTTTGATATACACAAATATTTGATATGATAGTGAGTGAGAGATTCTTATCGTCTACATTAATATTTAATAAAATTAGTGAGGTGGATATTTCTATAGAATTATCATGTTGCTTGTTACTGTTTCTAGAATGAGTACTTGGAATTCGAAAAGTATACTTCGAAGTTCGCGGGATCGCGGTTAGTTTCTTTATGTAGAATTATCATGTTGCTTATTACTGTTTCTAGAATGAGTACTTGGAATTCGAAAAGCATACTTCGAAGTTCGCGGGATCGCGGTTAGTTTCTTTATGTAGAATTATCATGTTGCTTATTACTGTTTCTAGAATGAGTACTTGGAATTCGAAAAGCATACTTCGAAGTTCGCGGGATCGCGGTTAGTTTCTTTATGTAGAATTATCATGTTGCTTATTACTGTTTCTAGAATGAGTACTTGGAATTCGAAAAGCATACTTCGAAGTTCGCGGGATCGCGGTTAGTTTCTTTATGTAGAATTATCATGTTGCTTATTATTGTTTCTAGAATGAGTACTTGGAATTCGAAAAGTATACTTCGAAGTTCGCGGGATCGCGGTTAGTTTCTTTCTTGGCGGACGACAGTGCGAGTGTTCTCTGTAAATTCGGTTCCTAGGAGAGCCCATTGGTCTCTAGTCAGATAAATATGACAATTATTTTTATTGATTTATTCCTTTTATTTTTATCTAAATTACTTAAATATTAATAAACACCTAAATTATACAGATTATACATTACTGTACAGATCTTTATAAGACATTGCATTATTTTTTAAAATGTGTAAAATTTTTTCAATGTGTCCTTTTAAATTCTTTCTCATACATTCATTAAAATTAATTTCTAACTTCAGAAATAAATGGAACTGATCCACCTTGTTCTAATTAATGAATGGAACTGATCCACCTAGTGCTAATTGATGAATGGAACTGATCAGTCTAGTGCTAATTATTGAATGGAACTGATCAGTCTAGTGCTAATTATTGAATGGAACTGATC
>NW_027111163.1:0-539 GCF_000696795.3 Halyomorpha halys | reverse complement strand
TGGGTCTGAGTAGTGTCTGGGAATTGTAATCCATTTGGGTCTGTGTAGTGTCTGGGAATTGTAGTCCATTTGGGTCTGAGTAGTGTCTGGGAATTTTAGTCCATTTGGGTCTGGGAATTGTAGTCCTAAAAAAAAGGTTTAAATAAATCTACAGTAAGGAACAATCTTTTTGAATATATCTCTCATCTGTATGTCCGTTTGGGTTGAAGTCGGTTTGTTTTGTTCTAAAAATGTACAAAAACTGAGTGAAATAGTTTGACTCGTTTGCTAGAAGACCTCTAGTTTCATTTTGTTCCGTTCATTTTCAGCCTAACTTTTTTTTCCATGTGATTTGTGTTCATTTGAAGAATTGGATTTTCGCTATTAATTAAAAGGAAAAAAAAGTTTAAAATAAGGTAAACCCTCATCAGTGATTTGCATTTTTAATTCGGACAGTTACGAGAAACATTGTGGCTACCTAATGGGTGCCATCTTACGGATTCACAAAAAAGGTGGTAGATCGCTTGAAACTTCTTAAAATAACCAGAAAAAGGTAAAGA
>NW_027111162.1:8482-8916 GCF_000696795.3 Halyomorpha halys | reverse complement strand
ACGGGCAAAATACAATACATATATTTGGAGTAAATATATACTATTTGGCTAAATTTGGTAAGCTATAGGTTTCTTCGAACATATCATAATTTTTTTGTTACTAAACGCACAATACTTTTTTAATTGTAAAATATATTTGACTATGATCAGAGTTGGGCAACTATCAAACTAATAGCTAACATTGTCATGGATACGGTATTTATTTATCAATGGTTCATTCATGAATTAGGGCCGTATCCATGGCAACTTCAGCTATTAGTTTCAACTACAGCTGATGTTTGCCAAACTCTGACTATATTTTAGTGATATTGGTTCAAAATGAGCATTGAAAATCTTAATTGCTCATTGATTCACCGAGTTTAATCGAAATCGATGGAGAAAATCGAAAAAATCGATTCTATAAAATGGCACTTCTGATCTGTCGGTTTTTTTTT
>NW_027111162.1:5286-7107 GCF_000696795.3 Halyomorpha halys | reverse complement strand
AATCTCCCACACAGTTGTGGGCAATAGGTGATAGTGATGAATGATCTCATACATACTAAAATAAAAGAAAAAAGAAATAAAAAAAGAAAAGAAAAGAAAAAAACAAAAAAATAAATAAATAAAATAAAAAAAAAAAAACTCTTAAAATTCTGTCGATTTTAGTGAATAGTAATATTAGTCTAGATTTTCTTTTTTGAAAGTTTAAGTTATTTTTTTTTTTAAATTGTTGAGGGGAGAAAACTTCCAATACAATATAACCTATTCTATATTTTCCATTGTACAATGTTTCGAGACAATTGTCCCATACTCATGCACCTTTACAATCCTAAAAATAAGTTATTTTCATCAACAATTTTCATCTATGTCATATATGTTTATTTGTAATTCTTGTAATCATATTTACCATATATTTGTTATATTTTCAATTTCACCATTGAAATCATGTAATCTATATAATCATAGTTGAAAATTGTTTTACACTACATTATTTAATTTATTGCCTTTTACGATTGCTGCATTCATCTACCTCTGTAGCACAAACCAATGCTCTATATTGGAAATTACCTCTTTGGACCATATCAACATGCCTAGTCTTGTTGCTTCCCCCCCCCCCATTGATAGGTCTAATTTTAATCTATTGTGTAATTGAAGTCAAAAATTACGATTTTTTTAATGTTTGGACCATTTTATTCTTACACATTTTCCCTGATTATTTTTATTTATATGGCTTATCTATTTATTATATCGGTGTAATGTGTATTTAAATGCTTTGTGTCTGTTTTATATTGGGTTGTAAAATACGTTCGTAGCGTTTTTTACGGGAGATTTCAATAAAAACTTCAAGATTCCTTTAAATATGTTTAATCAATTATATATGACCCATTTTGATCTATTACATGTTGCCATCTTTCAGGTATTTTTTAAAATTCTATCCTCCCAGAACTTCTCAGATTTTTGCGCAATGAACACCTCCGTAGTCCTCGAGCGAATTAAAGTGTTTCCCGTTAAGAGAGTATTGAAGGGCCCGAAATAAGTGAAAATCTGTTGGGGGAATAGGGTGGGTGGGGGATCACATCCCAGCCAAGTTCCAATAATTTCTGCCGGATCTGCAAAGACACGTGAGGACGGGTGTTATCGTGGTGGAAAACTATGCCTTTGCGATTTGCCAATGCTGGATGCTTTAGCTCAACTTGACGCTTGCATGAGATATGTTAAGCGTTTCTGCGATATCCCGTACGACACGGGAGTGAGGGTTGTCTGTGACCAATGATTGAATTTGGTCATCATCAACAGTTGAAGGAAGAACTGAGCGCTTTGCGTCTTCCAAGTCAAAATTTCCAGTTCTGAACCGAGCAAACCACTTACGGACGATGTTTTCTCCTAAGGCATCAGCGCCATACACACTGCAAATTTTGTTAACCGTCTGTGCAGCGGATTTTTCTTTACCGGAATAAAAAAATAATTAAATGACGAAAATCAATTTTTTTCTGTTCCATTTCGAGCAAGCAAAATACCACATGATAAGGAGTCTCAGTTGAAAATGATGCATAAAAGCACCTTAACTAATCCTTTCTTAGAATATATATGTATATATAGTTGACCGTAAAAATGATAAATAGGAAGATGGTCAGGGTTGCGGTCACAAGTGAAACAAAAATAGTTTACAACTATTTATTTTCCGACGTTTCGCTCCACTTTGCAGGGCTTCATCAGGGCTAAAAAGATACAAAATGAAACTATGTTAAGATAAAATGATAGAAATAAAAATAAAAAGATATTCAGATTTTCATTGTATCTTTTTATTTTTATTTCTATCATTTT
>NW_027111162.1:1762-3856 GCF_000696795.3 Halyomorpha halys | reverse complement strand
TTTTCCTTTTTGTAACTATAGTGTTTGTATCTTTTTTAACCCTGGCGAAGCCCTGCAACGTGGGGCGAAACGTTGGCTCAATAAAATAGTATAATTATCTACTATTTGACCGCACCCGGACCATATTCCTTTCATCTATATACACGGTCAATCAATAATCTTCCAGTATTTTTTTTGTTCTATCATTATTTTATATATGTTAATTATTGTTGTTTATTTGTATCTTTTTTAATTCATTGTATTATTTTATTTTATGATGTTTTGTAATTTCATCTCTATTTTGTAATTTACTCTAAGGCTTCCTAAAGCATAATTTTAACACCTTTATATTATTCTAAAGGGATTAATCTCAGAATAAATAATAAATGTTATTATTACAATGAAAAATATAGAATAGGTTATATTATATTCATTTTGGAAGTTTTTTCACCACAACGATTAATGTAATTTTAGTTTCCTACGGCTAATCGCTTTTGACTAGACTGTTTACAGACATAAGGATAATTTTTCAAAGATGGGCTGAAGTTTTATTTATGTATATACGTATTAAAACTAAAATTTGGCAAACAGAAAGTAATCTGAGTTGGAATCGATTGTGTGGAAAGATTGTGTTATAATCGAGATATCTTTGGAGATCCGGCTATAAACATTCCAGATCGCAGGATTCGTCCAGTTTGAAGAAAGGCCACAAACCCACACAGCTATCAACCACTTCACCTAAAAGTTATCTACAACAATAGCTCGGCCCAGTCTAGGAAAATCTGGATCGGTGAATCGCTTCAGTGTGATCATTACGGCAAGTGGCCGGAGGAAGCTGGTGATGTGCCCATCAAGATATAAAGGAAAAATTATAGGATGAATCATGAAAACAACTAGTCCTACGAAGATAAACCTTTTTATAGCTCATTAAACTAGCTTTTGATTTGATTTGAGTACTAATTCACATCTGTACATACCATGGTTTCCGAGACAAAGATTTCTCAAAATAAATTTACCAACTACTGATTTTTCAGTACACTGTTAATGTATTTATCTCGGAAACAAAAAAATCTCAATTTGGGCTTATATTAGGGGTATTCATGATGTTGTGTTAAATGTTATATGTTTTACCATGTTAAATGTTATAACTATAGGATTGTGAGCAGCCCTATTTGAAGTCATGTTAAACGTTAAATGCATAAGAGTACCTAGCGGATTTTCTTAGCAACTTGTTGTATAAGCCTTTATGTTTATAACCTTCCTTCCAGACCCTCATGTTATTGTTTACTTCAGTTTTGATTTAAGTAATTAATTAAAACATGCCTAGAGTGAGTGAAAAGTGGAATTTGTGTGAAAGTTTAGCTTATGAGTGTCTTATTGATCTTCAAACTAGTGAAGAAGAGAATGAAGATGAGCTAATTGACAACTGTTTTGAAAGTCACAACAACTGGCGGCGATCTCAACTGGGCTATTGTGTGACGTCATTCTCGATTTAACTGACCAAGTAACAGACTCTCAGCCATGTTAAATGTTATTTCGTTTTACCACGGCAAAAGAAGGCAATTTTTTTCGATTTAACACGAGTTTTTCCATTTAACACGCTTTAACATAGATCATGAATACCCCTATTTTGGTAAATCTATATTAAGATATGGGATCGAAAGTTATGGTAACAAGGCTTATAGTAATTAATAAAAACTTGCAAATCTTCAAAATCGAACAATAACACACCGCAATAATAAAGCAGCAAATCTTAAAATTGTTGGTGATTTTTACCACCTAAACTATTTTATTTTTATATATGTATATATAGTTGACCGTAAAAAATAATATATAAGAAGGTGGTCAGGGTTGCGGTCGAAAGAGAAACGAAAATCAACCTTTACCTTTGAACAGCCCTGATCAAGCCCTGCAAAGTGGGGCGAAACGTCGGAAAATAAATAGTAGTAAACTATTTTTGTTTCTATATGTATATACAGTTGACCGTAAAAATTGATATATAGAAAGATGGTCAGGGTTGCGGTCAAAGAAGAAACAAAAATATTTTACAACTATTTATTTTCCGACGTTTCGCCCCACTTTGTAGGGCTTCATCAGGGCTAAAAAGATACAAAA
>NW_027111162.1:0-467 GCF_000696795.3 Halyomorpha halys | reverse complement strand
TAGTGTGGTAATAATACTAATACTTATTTTTTTCATGATATGGATGACTATTAGTGATATTACAGGAATTAAAAAATACTAAAGTACAAGTTACTTTGTACAACTCAGTGTAAGTGGATTAAGATAAATCTACAAGACTAATCGTATTAGTTTGTACTTTATTATGAAACAGGATCCAGGTCAGACCATATTTGATATATTTTTCTGAATAAATTTTTAAAAAATTTAATCTACTTTAAATAATGTTCTATTAGGTTTTTTAAAGGTTGTTGGTAGTTGTAAAGATATAGAGCTCAGAATGAATTTTTTTTTTTTAATTTTGAAACAGCCGCCATCTTTTATTTCCCCTTCCTATACTTGGCAGACTCATCCATTTTGACAAGTAATTATACATAGTTTTTATTAAAGTAATCTAAAATTGGGCAGAAATAACTGAAGTTTTTGATACTGGGCTCTTGTACTAATAA
>NW_027111161.1:6942-8163 GCF_000696795.3 Halyomorpha halys | reverse complement strand
TTTATACCCCTGCTATTTTACACTTATGTTTTTTCTTTTTTCCTTTTTGTAACTATAGTGTTTGTATCTTTTTTAGCCCTGATGAAGCCCTGCAATGTGGGGTGAAACATTGGCTCAATAAAATAGTATAATTATCTACTATTTGAGTTTTTTTTTACCGCACCCATATTCCATTCATCTATACACACGGTCAATTAATAATCTTCCAGAAACTATTTAAGTTTATTTGTGAGTCAAGATTCTAAATACATAACTTTTAAATTAATCCAAAAAATTGGTGAGCAGAATGTACTGCTCGGTTGTCTTTCTTGATGTAGAACAGGCTTTTGATCGAGTCTGGCACCCAGAACTGCTATACAAGATCCGTAAATTCCTACTCCCTACATCCTTCCTCATTATCCGTTCTTATCTCTCCAACAGATTATTTCAAGTAAATTACAACAGTGCTTATTCATCCCTATTCCGTCAGTCTGCTGGTGTACCTCAGGGTAGTATCCTTGGTCCAATCCTTTATACAGTTTTCACAGCAGACATCCCAACCCATCCTAACACTATTCTCACCACATATGCCGATGCCACATGCCTATTGTCAGTGAATAATGATCCTTCCATTGTATCCCAATCCCTCCAATCCCACATCACCACCCTTAAAGAATGGTGCCAAAATTGGAGGATTAAAATTAATTCCAATAAATCCCACCAAATCACATTTACCCTTCATCATAAACCCATAACCTCTTGCCCTACAGTATCTTTTAATAATACCCCACTTATTCCTGTCGAACAGATCCGTTACTTAGGACTACATCTCGACAAACGACTGACATGGAATCCTCACACAAGACTGAAAAGACAGGAAAGTGCTCGTTGATTTCGACTATTACAACATTTATTACAAAAATGGTCTGAATTGCCAATCCATTAGAAAAGACTGATCTATATGACTATTATAAGGCCTATCTGGACATACGGAGTCGAGATTTGGGGCTCCACTAAACCATCCAATTCCTCCTGAATCCAATCCCTACAGTCCAAAATCCTTTGTAAAATCCTTAACACTCCTTACTTTGTCACAAATCAAGCCATCCATCAGGATCTGAATGTCCCATATGTTGCCGATTTGGTGAGAACCAGATACCATTCCTTCCATGATATACTTCCCAACCACCCAAATCCACTTGTTTCTAATCTGGCTTCTCCTTCATTACCTAATAATCCTCT
>NW_027111161.1:2569-4197 GCF_000696795.3 Halyomorpha halys | reverse complement strand
CAGATGCAGACACCAATGTTTATCCCACATCTGTACTTTTCACTCATCTATAATGAACTAAAGTCATAAAATATGAATGTACAAACTCACTACTCAACAACCAAATATATGTTAGTTGTTTATTTATTTTGAGGAAAAATTTACACAACATAATATGAAAAAGAAAATACAGAAAATTTTATTAAATATAAAGTATGCATTACTTATTTTATGTACCTATTTGTATTGAAAGCACTAAGAAACATTCAGTGCTTTAAGTGACACAGTAATGTGTTGTCATACCACTTAGTTCAAGATATCAAGGATCCAAAAATTTTTTTACAACAGTATAACATTCTTAAAAAAATTCTTTTAAAAACTTTTTATTCTTTCTGTGCAAATTAAAAAAAATAAAATGTTTGATTTTAACGGTAATTTTTATCGTATGTGGAAAGTTTATGTTGAAAATAAAATTCATATCTTCCCCACTAGCTAAAAGGTATATACAATTAAAAAATAGTCCGGATAGTTCATATCACCAAGGTTTTGAGGATTAAATATGATTTAGCGAGATATAAACGTTACAGAGCTTTGGAATAATCAAGAGAGAATATAAAAAATATGAAATAAAAAAATCGTATTAATTTCTGTAACGATACTGTAAGCACAATAAAACATTACAATTTCATTGTTGAAAAAATAAATCGGTTATTTTCAACATATGCAATCTTTAAAGAAGGATTTTATCGATGACTTTATCAAGCGCGCCGAGAGCCGAAATTATTACAATGATGATTTGATTTTCAAAAATACGTATTAAATCCTTTTAAAGAACAATAGAATGTGATGTAATATTTTCTTGTCTAGGTATTATGGACAGAGTCCACAAAAAATGACATATATATTGCAGGATGCTTAAAAATATTAGGACTAAAACCAAATACGAAGTAGAAATATATTTCGATGTCTATATGAAAGAAAGATGGTCCAGATGCATTAAAAAAAAAAACTCGAATAGTAATTAAAATATTTATTATGAGCCTACGTTTCGCCACCTTGTAGAGCTTTATCAAGGCTAAAAAATGTTATCACATTATTTTAGTTCCTTCTATTTTGTTTAACGTCGTAAAACTTCCTTGGTCATCAACGCCGTCATCTTATTAATTTCTGGCAATAATCAATTGACTATTTTATTTTCAATGTTCCTTATTTTGTTACTAATAAAACCACCCATAAAGACCTAAATGTTCCTTATGTAACCGATCTAGTTCGAACCCGATATTATTCCTTCCATTCTAAACTCCCTAACCACCCAAACCCACTAGTTTCTAACCTTGCTTCCTCTTCCATTCCTGGCAATCCTCCGAGGCGCCTGAAAAGAAGATGGCCTCATGACCTTATATTGTAAACTGTTTTTAGAGTTCTATTACTGGGTAGTTTCTCTACATGCTATCATTATGTCATTATAGTCAAATTTACTTGTTGTATTTTTTATACAGTTGTAAATATCAATAAATAAATAAAAAAAAAAAACTATTTTATTTCTGTTGTATATACACGCACATATGTATATATGTCGTGTATGTATATATGTCGTCTGTATAGACGCACGCACATACAATAGATAATGCAAAAAATAGTTTCTGAAA
>NW_027111161.1:1775-2519 GCF_000696795.3 Halyomorpha halys | reverse complement strand
TAAACTTTCCATTTTTTTTTACCATTTTAAAAAAGATTTTCACAGTCAGGTCAGTAAGGGAAAGATGTATCTCCCATTTCTGGACCTAACATATACCTAACATACTAGGGGTTCTTTATGGTTTAAAAGTAATAGAAATATTTAAGATAAGAAATGTAATTTTATAGAATCAGAATTATACTTAGTAAAAAAATACTAAAATTCTGTTATATGTATATATAGTTGAACGCAAAAATGTATATATAAGAAAATGGTCAGGGATGCCCGGTAGATGACCATTTTGTTATATATAAAATTCTGTTATATTCATCTATCAGGTTTCAAAATAGATTTTAGTATTGTAACTAGCAAAAATAGCAATTAAGTTAATTATTCCCTTTCATTCCATAGTCTAAATACCTCATATATAAATATAATTATATCACATAAAAAATAAATTAATATATTTTTTAAAGTAATATATATGTTTTGAATAAAACATTTTAATTATATTTCTTGTTATTTCTATATAAAAGTGGATGATTTTAATAGAACTGTGAAACATCTCTTGACGGACACCACTTTTAACAGACAATTTTATTTAGTGAAACAACCAACAAAGTAATAATATAGTGCATTTAAACCTCTCTTTCATGGAACACCTTCACTTCAGATGCAGACACCAATGTTTATCCCACATCTGTACTTTTCACTCATCTATAATGAACTAAAGTCATAAAATATGAATGTACAAACTCACTACTC
>NW_027111161.1:0-1552 GCF_000696795.3 Halyomorpha halys | reverse complement strand
CAGATGCAGACACCAATGTTTATCCCACATCTGTACTTTTCACTCATCTATAATGAACTAAAGTCATAAAATATGAATGTACAAACTCACTACTCTACAACCAAATATTTGTTTAGTTGTTCATTTATTTTGAGGAAAAAGTTACACAACATAATATGAAAAAGGAAATACAGAAAAGTTTATTAAATAAAAAGTATGCATTACTTATTTTATGTATGTATTTGTATTGGAAGCACTAAGAAACATTCAGTGCTTAAAGTGACACAGTGATGTGTTGTCATATCACTGTGTTGTATATATAATTGTAATAGTTTTAATAAATAAAATAGGAGGTTAGAAAAAAAAAATGTCATATCACTCAGTTCAAGATATCAAGGATCCAAAAAAAATTTAACAACAGTATAAGATTCTTAAAAAAATTCTTTTAAAACCTTTTTGTTCTTTCTGTGCAAGTTAAAATAAATAAAATGTTTGATTTTAATGGTAATTTTTATCTTATTTGGAAAGTTTATGTTGAAAATAAAATTCATATCTTCTCTCTAGCTAAAAGGTATATACAATTAAAAAAAATATCAACACTTTGTTCGGGATACATTTAGAAAGAATTATTGAAGTTATAATTATATTCCTATACTACAAAACGATGATTGAGATGTAGTATTAGTATAATGATACTTTAATTATTTTAAAAATTAAAATTGTGTTTCCCATAGGATTCCTTTATATATCTGTTTATTTTAATAATATGCTTTCACTCTTGAAGTGTAATAAAATTTGGATAGTCCATATCACCAAGGTTTTGAGGATTAAATATGATTTAGCGAGATATAAATGTTACAGATCTTTCGAATAATCATGAGAGAATATAAAAAATATGAAATAAAAAAATCGTATTAATTTCTGTAACGATACTGTAAGCACAATAAAACATTACAATTTCATTGTTGAAAAAATAAATCGGTTATTTTCTACATATGCAATCTTTAAAGAAGGATTTTATCGATGACTTTATCAAGCGCGCCGAGAGCCGAAATTATTACAATGATGATTTGATTTTCAAAAATACATATTAAATCCTTTTAAAGAACAATAGAATGTGATGTAATATTTTCTTGTCTAGGTATTATGGACAGAGTCCACAAAAAATGACATATATATTGCAGGATGCTTAAAAATATTAGGACTAAAACCAAATACGAAGTAGAAATATATTTCGATGTCTATATGAAAGAAAGATGGTCCAGATGCAGTAAAAAAAACAACAAAAAACTCAAATAGTAATTAAATAAAATATTATTATGAGCCTTGTAGAAAATATTATTACGTTTCGCCACCTTGTAGGGCTTTATCAGGGCTAAAAAAATATTATCACATTATTTTAGTTCGTTCTATTTTGTTTAACGTTGTAAAACTTCCTTGGTCATCAACGCCGTCATCTTATTAATTTCTGGCAATAATTAATTGAGCATTTTATTTATTTTGTATGTACACGCACATATGTATATATGTCGTCTATGTATATATGTCGTCTGTATAGACGCACGCACATACA
>NW_027111160.1:0-929 GCF_000696795.3 Halyomorpha halys | reverse complement strand
TTTACTATTATTCTTAATAACAATAATACCAAACGGACGTTGTAATATATAATTAGTAATATATAGCACTAGGTTATCTATATATATATATAAAGGGGAGCGAGCGAATTTTTGAACGCAAGAAACATTTTTATTTGTGAACTGATTTTCGTGCAGTTTTTTTCAAAATGTTCCATTTTGCCGTGGAAAGGTTTAAAGATAATGAAATCCCCGGGTTCTCCAGTAGAAGAAAAGTTATGAGCAAAGTTAAGTGTAAGGCTCGGGGCAAAGTAAGTCAGCAATTAAAAAAACAAAACAAATAAAAGGAAATCATATTTGTTTTTAGCTTCGTCTTAATGTACTAAATACCATTTTTCAAGGAAATTAAAAATCATAAATTTTTCTCTTTATAAGAGGATAAATATGGATTCCAATTAGGAAAAAATCCACACGTTTTATTCTATATATTCGCTTTTAATTTGTTTGATTTGACCAATTTTGTGCCCTCTGGTGCAGTTTATAAAGCACTAAACTATTACCAAGTTTGGTATAGATCAGTTGAGCGGTTTTGATGTTATTTCCATTTTTTAGATTTTAGTGCGTTAATTTATGCGAAAAACACTGATCTAGTGCGAAAATTTAGGACTAAAAATTTTTCTGATTTTTTTTTTTCAATTCGTATCTAAGGGTTTTTCGAGGTGATGAAAAGAAATATCATAATTTTTTTCACTCTTCAAAAATCTTTTACTGCACTTTCATAGATAGGTCGGTATCAATGTTTTCAATATTTTGAGCCACAGGGAGTGCTTTTATTTAAAAACTAGGTAGCATATATATGAGAATACCTTAGATAACAAAATTGCATTAAATAATAAGGAAAAATCACTTAAATTGGACCAGGTCTATAATACAGTTAATTTTGGTTCCGTTTTTATTTTCAATGTGTTCTC
>NW_027111159.1:9700-10166 GCF_000696795.3 Halyomorpha halys | reverse complement strand
ACATTGTTTATTAACTTATTACTAAAATATCAATAATTGTAATATTTGATCGATTGAGTAATAAAAGATAAATAATCTGACTATAAACAGTAGTATGTATATATTATATACAGCCTCTGGACGTCATGTATACAAAACGTGGTTGTCTCTTTCAGAGATAGTTATCTAGATCTCAGATCACAGTTAACAATTGGTTACAGAACAGTTCTCTGTGTACTTATGGAAAACTGTTACCTTTAGTTCCTTGCTTCCCTTGCAGCTAGATGTTTAAAGGTGTGGTTCTCCTTATTCTTGTTACCCGCTAGATCAGGAGAATGATGCCTTCCACTGGCGAGATCTTCTGTCCTTTTCAAAGTCAGAAAACTGATTCCCTCCAGTGTTTTGTTAAAGTCCAATTTATACTCTTTGTATCCACACTCTCAACCTGGTAGTTCCTGGGATGTTTCTAACTGATCAATTGTAAAGG
>NW_027111159.1:6749-7525 GCF_000696795.3 Halyomorpha halys | reverse complement strand
TAGCCCTGATGAAGCCCTGCAAAGTGGGGCGAAACGTTGGACATTAAAATAGTTTTAAACTATTTTTGTTTCTCTTTTGACCGCAACCCTGACCATCTTCTTATATATCAATTTTTACGGTCAACTATATATACATATATACAATTAATGAAATATAGTTCAAATTTAAAAAAAAAATTGTTTTATTCTATTTATCCTTATATATATTTGTTTTCCTACCTCTTTGTCTCACACAGAGCCATATTACTATTTACCTATTCATTTAATACATCATTCTCCCTATTCCACTATCTCCAGCGATCCGCAACATATAACATATAAATGAGTTTAAAAGAATGGATCAATAAGCTACAACACAAATAAAAAGATTTAAAATAAAATACAACTGCCATGAATCATACTTCATCGACATAGACTGCGTAACTGAAACACATTTATCCCAAAACATCAAATTGAAAATCCCAGGTTACAAATCCTTACGTTGTTACGTGTAAGCTTTAATAATTAAAAACAAAATTAACTTCACTGAAAATATTATTTCATACATATTTAACATAGAGGTCGTTTCGGTTCGTTTACACTCGTCTCCTTCTACCGTCGTTACGGCAGTTTATAAACCTTCAAATAAAAAACTACTTCAAGACGAAATTTTAATACTTTTACCATCAGGGAACCATAAATTAATTATATATATGTATATATAGTTGACCGTAAAAATTGATATATAAGAAGATGGTCAGGGTTGCGGTCAAAAGAGAAACAAAAATAGTTTACAA
>NW_027111159.1:2255-3564 GCF_000696795.3 Halyomorpha halys | reverse complement strand
ATAATAAATGAGCAAAGAACAAGTCAGGACAACCTACCTGTTCAAAGCAATCGGTTGAACAGAAAGAAACAATGAAGTGGAAGCGTGGAGGAGTGTAAACTATTTTTGTTTCTCTTTTGACCGCAACCCTGACCATCTTCTTATATATAAATTAATTATGTGCGATATTCATTGTAAGATTATTTACTGGAGATGTCGAAAAACCAATTCTAGTGGAAATACTTTGCTTGATATTTGTTCAAGATAAAATATTGAAAGCATGCATTTGAATATTCTATCTTGAACAAATATCTACCTAATGAACCTACATTTTATAGACTGGACCGTAAATCTGACATTCTGGATATTGTATTAACAAAAAATTAAGTTTTCCTCTCTCTTCTCAAGTAATCACGGCTTTGAATTTGGACCATATCCTCGTATTAATTAATTTCTCAACTGAGATAAACAATGTAACGATGATAAAAACCCTCATTAATGGAGTGATCGACTGGGAAACGTAAACAATTCTAGTCGATGATAAATTAAAACTGAAAAAAAATGTTACCACTCAAGAAATCGATAAAAGTACGGCTCTAAATGAATCGGTCTCAAACAGTTTACATGAGGCAACCGTACAACCTTTCCAAAAAAGAGGAAAACAATCTCTGGCTGCTGCCCAAAATCAATACTACTAGAAATCAAAGATAAAAATTATGCAAGGAGACAGTGGATGCGCACTAGGAACTCAGTTCAGATAAAGAAATGAAACCTCAAAAACGAAACTAAAAAGGATCTGGATGAATGAGCGTATTCTAAATATCAGGGTCATGTGGAAGATGTAGAACCAAAGGTCCAGTTATTATGGAAGGCTACGCGGCGTCTAATGGATAAACGTGAGAAAATTCAAAATCTTGTAGACGATGAATTCATCTCCAGCGACGCCAAAAAAGCTGAAGTTTTCGCTAATTTTTTTTAGAAAACATTCTCCAATTCAAAAGAAGTCTGACTTTAATTAATGACGAAATTGACTAGCATTTAAATCTTCCTCTCACAACAGTTCAGCTCCCACCTAAATTCATGAACCCAACAGAAATCCAAGAACTGATTAAAAAGCACAAAATACAGAAAAGTCTTGGGCATGATTTGATCCCTGTCATAGCAATCAAAATGCTATCCAGGAAAACACTCGTTTTCATCACGTAAATTTTTAACAACTGGCTTCGTACGGGACGTTTTCCCGATACGTAGAAGAAAGCCGAGTTCATGGATTATCATATATTTACATAAACCTGAAAAAATCGCTAAACTTACCAGCAGCTATAGGCCC
>NW_027111159.1:461-781 GCF_000696795.3 Halyomorpha halys | reverse complement strand
GTACCAAGGTTAGAGGGTTAGGGAGTTATTATAGAAGGATTGATGCCTATTTCGGCCAAGATCTATTTGGAACATTAAGATCTTTTATTAAATAAATCAAAAATTGTATTCTTATTAGTCTCAACACTTTTTATTTCAACAGTCCAACGTTTCGGCCATTTCAGCCATCCTCAAGGACATCTTCAATTATAAATTCTTCCTCACATTAAAATTTAAAATTTGTTTTGTAGGCTATTCTGTCCAGGTCATTCATTATAAGTTAAAAACCTATTTTTTTATTTAAAATCATAAATATCTAAATCTTCTTATTTTAAAATTAT
>NW_027111159.1:0-411 GCF_000696795.3 Halyomorpha halys | reverse complement strand
AGAAAACCTAAGAGAACGTCATTTAAAGAATAGTAAATTTGCTAAAATATGAGCCCTAATAGAGTTATTTACGTTAAATATTTTTTGAAATATAGCTTTTTAAAAAGCAACGTTTCAGAAAAATCAGTAGTACATTTTTTGAAAAATCTATATCTCAAAAACCATTTGACGAACAGATGTCTATTAGCACTCAAATTAAAGCTAGTTTAATGAGCTATAAAGTGGTTTATGATGTTTATCTTCGTAGGAGTGATAGTTAACATGAAATTTGCTAAAATAAATTGATTTATAGTTGTTCGGATAAATTTTCATTTGCCCAATTCATATTCATATGTGAATATCATAAAAACTACTACCCCTACGAAGATAAGTGTCATATACTATTTTATAGTAAGTTAAGATTTCTTTATT
>NW_027111158.1:3733-5563 GCF_000696795.3 Halyomorpha halys | reverse complement strand
CTATAACAGCTTCTCGCTCTTCGTTTCCTTTCCCTAGTTCACCTATGCCCTTTATTATGGTATTATTTAACTCCTCAGTCATCCTTTTTTGTTCTAACTCTCGTTTCTCATCCGTTGTTGTTTTTTCATAAAATGCAAGGCTATTATTGCGCCTCTTCTTTCGCCCGAAGTTTTTTCCGCTGCCTGTTGCTCGTTAGTGGTTCCTCCTGTATTATTTACCATCTGTGCAGGAATTGTTTCTGTTTAGGGGGAACCCCTAGTCGGGCTTAGAACAATCGAAACCCCATACACGCCATACTTTTAAATAGCATTTAATGGTTACAATGACTTTTTTTTTTGTAATCAGTTTATTTGAATGTTTTTTTTTGTTTTTTTTAATAATTTATTTATTGTTATTTACAACTGTATACACATATATACAACAAGTAAATTTGCTGTAGGTGACATAGTGACATGATACAAACATGTGGAGAATCTACCCACTGATAGAACTCCAATAACATTTCTAGAGGAGAAGATCTCGAGGCCATCTTCTTTTCAGACGCCTAGGAGGATTATTAGGTAATGAAGGAGAAGCCAGGTTAGAAGCAAGTGGATTTGGGTGGTTGAGAAGTTTATCAAGGAAGGAATGGTGTCTGATTCTGGCCAAATCGGCAACATATGGAACATTGAGGTCCTGATGGATGACTTGATTTGAGACAAAGTAAAGAGCACTAAGGATTTCGGACTGTAGGATTGGATTCGGGAGGAATTTGATTGTTTAGTGGAGCCTTTGAATGTTTAAAAATATTTTTTTATTCTCCAAATTAACTGATGATGCTCACATCCTCGCTCTTCGGAATACAATTCATCAGTTGACACGACTTTCTTCTGCTCTGGATAGCATTATTATCTTACTGGCACTGGTTAGCCTGTTGATCCTTTTTGCCAACCCCAAGACAGACCAATTGAATGGCTCTTTTATATAACTTTTATTCCTCTATATCGAACCTTTTTGACTTTCTAATGAAGTTTAAAAGGGATGTCCAATTTATAGAGGAAGCCTTATATTCTAGGATTCTACCAGAGCCTAGAAGCCTTTATCTTAGTGACGCATACCGGTCACAATTTGTAATGGTGTCTGATTCTGGCCAAATCGGCAACATATGGAACATTGAGGTCCTGATGGATGACTTGATTTGAGACAAAGTAAAGAGCACTAAGGATTTCGGACTGTAGGATTGGATTCGGGAGGAATTTGATTGTTTAGTGGAGCCTTTGAATGTTTAAAAATATTTTTTTATTCTCCAAATTAACTGATGATGCTCACATCCTCGCTCTTCGGAATACAATTCATCAGTTGACACGACTTTCTTCTGCTCTGGATATCATTATTATCTTACTGGCACTGGTTAGCCTGTTGATCCTTTTTGCCAACCCCAAGACAGACCAATTGAATGGCTCTTTTATATAACTTTTATTCCTCTATATAGAACCTTTTTGACTTTCTAATGAAGTTTAAAAGGGAAACCCAATTTATAGAGGAAGCCTTATATTCTAGGATTCTACCAGAGCCTAGAAGCCTTTATCTTAGTGACGCATACCGGTCACAATTTGTAGAGCGGTTTCTGGGGCCTGTCCGCATATGCGTCAGGTTTCATCTCTAACTGCTCCATAAATCTTAAGATGTCTTTTAAGTATGTAATGACCTATAAGTTCTCCTGTAGTAAGTAATGTAGTAAGTAGTGAAGTAAGGAGTTCTCCTGTAGTAAGTAACGTAGTAAGTAGTGAAGTAAGGAGTTCTCCTGTAGTAAGTAATGTAGTAAGTAGTGAAGTAAGGAGTTCTCCTGT
>NW_027111158.1:0-303 GCF_000696795.3 Halyomorpha halys | reverse complement strand
TATTTTAAAATTTATTGCTAAATTTCCAGTTTATAAGTAAAAATAGATTTTTTTATTATCAGTAATCAGTTATATTTTTTAATTTAAAAGTATTTCTCATTATTTCATTTGTATCCAATGGTTCAAACTTTCTATTTTTTTCAAGGAAAAACCCTCTCTATTTTTTTCTTTATTTAATCATTCTCGACCTTTCGGATATAAAAATTATTATATGAAATAAAAAAAAAAAAGTTAAACATCAATATATTTTTGTTTTATTTCCTTAAATTATCCTATATTTCTTATCACCTCTTTAAAGGATTT
>NW_027111157.1:4789-6053 GCF_000696795.3 Halyomorpha halys | reverse complement strand
TCGGAGGATTGTCAGGAATGGAAGAGGATGCAAGATTAGAAACTAGGGGGTTTGAGTGGTTAGAGAGTTTATAATGGAAGGAGTGATATCTGGTTCGGGGAAGATCGGTTACATAGGGAACATTAAGGTCTTTATGTATGATTTTATTTGTGACAAAGTAAGGAGCATTGAGGATTTCACGAAGGAATTATCGATATAAATAATAATATTAAGATGATTACATCCTGTGAGAACGTTGAAAGGGACCCCATACCAAACCAAACCTCAATAAATACCACATTGTAGCTTTTCAAACATGAGGTAAACAAACAAAAAATTAAATATTTTAATGTTGCACAACATACGGCAATTAAAAGAAATCTCATATCTAGTTCAATTCATGTGGTATGTGCAACTGCGATGAGATTCATTCATAGAAAAGTCAAATATATTTATTAAATAAATCAATTTTATATCCAAATCTGTCTCGACACTTTATTTATTCATTAGTCCAACGTTTCGGCCTTTCTAGCCATCTTCAGGGACAACTAAATATTTTACAGCTTATATTATATCTTCATTTTTAAACATTTACAACAACATCACTATTCACTATATAATATAACATACCTTCAATACAAAAATCCTTCTCACATTAATTTATAATTTCTATTTGCAGGCTATTCTGCCCAGGTCATTTTCTTTATTTAAAGTCCAAAACCTATTCCAACAGTCAATTATTAAAAAGTCATATTTATTATTAATAAGCTTACTAAGCTTAAGTCTAGTTACCTCTTTATTTAAATTTTAAAATCATTAACATTTATTTTTTCTATAAGATTATCAACAGTATAAAACACACCATATAACAAACCATTAGACCTAACAATAAAACTAAAAAGTATTATAGCAATGTAAAGGACAAAATTGAAATAAAATGTCAATTGGGATTAATATATAAAATTCCATGTTTAAATTCTCCAGCGATCTATATAGGTGAAACTAAGCAAATGTTGGGGGATAGAATATATCAACACAAAAACGATACAAGAAATAAAGAAAAGGATCCAAATAAAACAGCACTGGTACACCATACAGCCAAAAATCAACATAATTTTGATTTTGATAACACTATAATTTTACATAAAGAAAACAATTTATACAAAAGAAAAATTCTTGTATCAATTTATATATCAGAGAACATCAATTACACAGTTAATTTTAAAACAGATACTAAGAATTTAAACCAACATTATGCAGAGATTTTAAGCAAAATAAATTTATA
>NW_027111157.1:0-4469 GCF_000696795.3 Halyomorpha halys | reverse complement strand
CTTAAGCTTAGTAAGCTTATTAATAATAAATATGACTTTTTAATAATTGACTGTTGGAATAGGTTTTGGACTTTAAATAAAGAAAATGACCTGGGCAGAATAGCCTGCAAATAGAAATTATAAATTAATGTGAGAAGGATTTTTGTATTGAAGGTATGTTATATTATATAGTGAATAATGATGATGTTGTAAATGTTTAAAAATGAAGATATAATATAAGCTGTTAAATATTTAGATGTCCCTGAAGATGGCTAGAAAGGCCGAAACGTTGGACTAATGAATAAATAAAGTGTTGAGACGGATTTGGATATAAAATTGATTTATTTAATAAATATTACCTTGTCTCAAAAAAATTTGAAATAATATAATTAAAGTCAAATATATTGTTTTTGTTTATATTTATTTTTTTCAATATTGCAAAACGTATATCGCTAGCTAATTAACTAGTCCCTAACAAGTACCATAGCTCATAGCAAAAAACTTATTATGATAATGTATGTTCCATGTATCGAAATTGCAGTTTTAAAACAACAGTCTTATGAAGGAGAAAATATGCAAACTAAAAAGAAGATTTTACACAACAGTTCATTCCTGCGATTTTCTGGCGTTTCACTAGTTTAAATTCGAAATTTGTCTAATCGATTTGCTTCGCTCAGCGATACCGAATAAGTTCAATTGCTCTATTGGGCGTCAATGTCTACAGACCTTTTATCTAGACTACTATTGCACCCAATCTCGGGCAGTCCGACGATTTTTTCAGCCACTTCCTGAGTGACAGGATCGGAAGATAATCATGTCCCCTTTGTGACACCTAGATTTCATCACATTGTCAATACAAATGCCAAGGCTATGTGGAAATCGACGAAACGACCAAGCTATTAAACTGAAGAAAAAAAGGGTTGTAAAATATATAATTTACACTAATAAAAAATCTATTTCAATTTGTTTAATTATATTCAAATACTTTACTTGAGTAATACTATTAAATTAGAAAGGTGAAGGCTGTCAGTTTAAAATGTTGACTTATTTTTTTGTTTATGTTTGTTTGAATTGTATATTTCTTTTATCATTTTTAGTTCAAAAGTACAATATATTATCACTGATTCAACCACGAATGAGAAGATTCATATTCTACCAAGATAAAATAACTTTTTCGATCATCATCTTAACATAAATCAGACGTATGTCAACTCTAACTCAACAGAATGAAGTTGGCCTCAGTAGAACTTTTGGAAGAGGAACACAGACGAAGACGAATTGTATAGTCATTGAAAAGTAAAAAAACAACAAAGTTTTGACGAACTGCAGAATTATTCAAGAAAGCGGGAGATCAGTTATTCCAAGCATTACACAATCTTCTCATTGTGATATGGACTGTGGGGAATAATATTAACATCTCGGAATAAGACGGTTTTGTAATATCTCTAAAATATACGATTGCTGGGTTAAGCTTGATCTTCTAACTAAGATTGTGCTCAGGTTAGTCCTGAAGTTATTCGAACGAGTTGATTTTTTTTATACCTTAGGTCACGGGTTAATGGAAGTAATGATCCTTATAGGTAGACACCTGATCCGGTTTCTGAAACAGTAAATTTGAATTGGTTGTCAATTTAATTTTTTTTTTTTTTTTACATAGTCATCGTTCAGGATTCTCCATGATGTCATTCAAGAAACTTTGTTAAAGTGGTCTTGAAAATAATTAATGTTATTGTGTTCAAAGTTTTAAGCTCGCAATATATGTTAATGAATAGCTGACCGATAAGTCACTCATTGTAGACTAAGTTAGTTCAAACAAATACTAAATAATAGTAAACGAAAGAGCGTTGATACAATAAATTTTATAGAGTTAAAATAAATATATGAATTTAGTCATTTTTAGGTACGTTAGCTATATTTTAAATACACAGGAAGGGAAAACGGAAAACTTAACGGAAGTGCTGCTTCATGTAATGATTTAACACTTTTTTGTTCAATTTCATAAAAAATGTCACCAAACATTTTGATTAAACTCAATATATCAATGTAAATTTAAATGGTATATCAATGTAAGTTAAAAGTAAAATGACAGTTTATATTAAGTAGGCCTCATCCTCATTGAAACTGTCTGACAGGGCTTTTAAATGCCGAATTTTCAAAACACTTCCTTAAGTACCTTTAATTTTTCTTATTTTAAATAATGAACCATCTTGCTAGAAGCAATAAAAAATGAATAACTATGAACTATGAATAAATAAAGGAGAAATAGAGACAGGACTTTAGTGTGACTGGAGAATTGGAAATAAGCTAAGAGTGCTCGATCTCTCTCGATACAATTCATATGTACGATATATACATATGTAGGTTTGTCACGTTTTGTTAAATTCTCAGTTCTTGGCGGAAGCAAAGTTCATTTTCTTAATTCGCATCTCAAGAAAATCTAAAATACAATTTTTCATAGCAGCAGAAAAATTATAATTTTTTGTTCCCAATTTTATCTGGAGAATCACACAAATTTCCTCCAAAAACCCCAAAAATTTTGAAAAATTCCACCTGATTCCACCTGACCTAACAAAACTTCTATGTCTGAAGAGGTTATTTCAGTGCTAAAAAATACAAAATTTTCAGGTTATTCAAATGCACGATTCTTAAAGGAAATATTATTTTATTTCAATTTGTGAAAAATTTTACCTTTAGAAACTCTTGTATTTTTTTTATTTTTTTTTTTTGTTAACGCGCCAATGACGTCTTCCTCATCCACCAGTCAGACAGACCTTGCACTACTTACGAGGTGCTACAAAAATTGCAAGCTCCCAGACTACAACTCCTTGAAACGTTGAAACCTAATAATTTGAGTTTTAAATCCTGATAAGTAATGAATGCTTAGAGGAACATTGGCTGAAAAAAATCCTCAGACTAAAAATAAAACATGCCTTTCATTCATTTCTGCTTAAATGTCGCTTTTTAAAATACTTATAATCTTTTTTTTACTTTTTACTTAATTTTTTTTTATTAACCATCTCACTTTTGAAGCTACAAAGAACGATGGATAAATAATATTTTTTTATTCATTTATTGCTATTTACAACTGTATTTGCATACAAAACACATTAAGTAAATTTAATGTAAGATCAAAATAAAATGATACAGGCATGTAGAGAAACTAAGTGAAACTAACGTCTTGAGAAAATTAGTCATTGGTAGTACTCTAATGACGTTTTACATTAGCAGGGCTTGTGTTCATCTTATTTCCAAGCGCCTCGGAGGATTGTCGGGAATGGGAAAGGAAGCAAGGCTAGAAACTAGTAGGTTTGGGTGGTTAGGGAGTTTCTGATGGAAGGAATGATATCTGATTGGGGCTAGATCGGTTACATATGGAACATTAAGGTCTTTATGTATGATTTTATTTGTGACAAAGTAAGGAGCATTGAGGATTTTACGAAGGGTTTTGGATTGTAAGAATTGCAGACGAGAGAAATTGGAAGGTTTAGTGAAGCTCCAAAGCTCAACTCCGTATGTCCAAATAGGTTTTATTACAGTCATGTAGATCAGTTGTACAGTCTTTTGTTATGAATTGGAAGTTTAGACCGTTTTTCCAGTGCTGCAATAGTCGAAATCGACGTGCAGTTTCCTGTCTGGTGTGAGGATTCCAGGTTAATCATTATTCTATCAATGTTCGATAGGGGTAAGAGCAACATTATTAGGGCAGTCGGTAGTTTTACGAAAATAATAAATATGAAAGCATTACAAATTATATTTGCCGAGTAGAATAATTGTTTGCTTTAATTTTCAAACAGCGATTAAATGTAATTAGTGGGTAATTTTTATTTAAAATTTTCGAAATTATTTATAGAATATAAAATATTTAAATATAATTTTTGCAATTTCTTGAGACTGATATTTATTTATTAAATAAATCAAATTGTATCCTTGTATAGTCTCAACACTTTTCATTACATCAAATAGTCCAACGTTTCGGCCATTTCGGCCATCCTCAAGGACAATCTTCAAATATAAATTCTCACCTCACATCAAAATTTAAAGTTGTTTTGCAGGCTATTTTTCCCAGATCATTAATTATTAGTCAAACTCACCCTATTTTTTTTTAAATTCCATTAATTTTTATAACTTTTAATTTCAATTAATCCACACTATCACTATCATATTTTTATATGATGATGAGAATTTATATTTAAAGGGTGTGTTTGACTAATAATTAATGACCTGGGCAGAATAGCCTGCAAAACAATTTTAAATTTTGATGTGAGGTGAGAATTTATATTTGAAGATTGTCCTTGAGAATGCCCGAAATGGCCGAAACGTTGGACAATTGATACAATAAAAAGTATTGACACTATACAAGGATACATTTAATTTATTTAATACATAAAATATTTATTTAATGGCAGGAAGAAAAATTTAAATCTGAAATATTCTCATAAAATATGAATTTCTCATAATATAAATTTAAACAAAACTTAACTATTAAATTG
>NW_027111156.1:0-5612 GCF_000696795.3 Halyomorpha halys | reverse complement strand
AAATAAACTAAATAAAAAAAAAACTCTCTTAAAATATATATAAACAAAAGAATAAACAAAATGAACATTATCAAACTATCTGTATGAAAAATAAATAAATAAAATAACATAATGATAAAATAATATAGTCTCTAGTCACATTTACACTCTAATATACAATAATTTAACCATGTATAATCATTCTTAAATCCATCAAATACAGTCCATTCCAGGAAAAATCCAGGACCGGTCATTTCATAAAAACCAATCACTGCAAATTTTGATTAATCTCAGATTGTGGTGATTGAAAAAGTCCAGAGAGTTGACTAAACTCAAAATTTATAAACCAAAGTGTGAATACCCTCTTTAGGGATTGCTCTTCCTTAAGAGGCAGTGAGTAGCAATGTTTACAGTGAATTGTTACATTCTGGTACTGTTTTTAGAAATGTGTATTGGACTTTAATTTCACTTCTGCCTTATCTGGATTTCTCTCCCTTATACCGTTTCTTCCTTTCATAAGGACCTACAGCTAGTTTCTGTAGGACTTGTCATCCCCTTCACGACCCTAGAATTGTTCCCCACGAGGTGAAGTTTCCGTCTTGCGAGTATTTGTGGCTAGTTCCCTTAAAACTCATCCTGTCAATTCCTCTCCTAACCAGCTACCTAATCTATGAACATAATCGAGGCCTTCTGATATATAGTACTTCACCTCTTAACTGGTTCCAGGACCAAATTTACTGAGCCATCTCGATTATATGCACTTATCTTCTTAATTTTCTTCAGGAATAAAATTTAAACTCTTTCATATGATACAATTTCTTTTTTCAACGACGTTTAAGGCTGCTGTGCTCATCCTCAAGTTTACAAACAGCCTAAAAATATTTCTCATATAAAATTAGAAATAAATTTATTTATATATTTATATTGTGAAAATGTAAAGACTGACCAAAATAATGTAATTAAAATTTAAAATGAGCTACATTAATAATATATAAATATTATTAGGTCCAAGGGAAATTTGATAATAAGCACATTTTCCGATGTTTTAGCAAAACTTGTACTTAAGAGAATTAAAGATATATAATTATTAAATATAATTCCTGAATAAAACTGGTGTGATTGAATTTACTCTAGTGTGTACAATACTCATTAATTGTCCTTAGTTTGATCCGAGTAGATAAGATATGAAAATTACTCGTGTTGAATATTCCACTAGGTTACACTAATGACTTTCTATGTAAGAAGGTCACGAGGCCATTTTCTGTAAAGATCCCTCTTGAGACTATTGGAAATCAATCATATGAAGCAAGATGACAGGCCAGCGTTATTTAGAAAAATATGTATTTGTTTTGTGCCGTAAGAAACGTATGGTCCGGTAAGAATATTGTAAATATTTAGAGGTAAAGATAAATTAGACTACTGCTATATCGCAGTATTTAGATTGAAAAGATTGGAAACTGGGTACTGTATGGTTTGCTTTAGTTCAGCTCGGTTGGTTTTCATAATATTCTTATGTAGGTTTTCTTATTATTTGATTAGATTAAGTTATATGATTTTTCACTAAGGGGGAGTATTAAGATCGTGGAGAATTTTTCGGTGGGAATACAATTTTTGAGGTCACTTGAAATTAGCTCAGTCTTGTAAAATTATGAGTGTGTATGCGAGCACCCAGGCTTAAAAACGAAAAGTCGTAGGAAAAAATAGTCATCTCTCATTGTTGTGATATACAATAGATGAATATGAATGAATTTTATATAATTTCTTTTTTTGGCTGTTATGACAATAGTCATATTTTATTTTTACTGACCTATATATGAAGTATAAAGTAAGGAAAAGTATGTTCAATCTGAATAACAAAAGAACAGTTGTTTTGAAATGTTCAAGGATTAATTTCATCACACAGAAGGAGGATAAGGGAATGTTGTGTGATATTGTGATAGTTCACCGTCATCATTGATATTAGTTTCTTTTGTTTTTGCGTGAATAAAACGAAAACTGATTAAACCAAAGCTGTTAATTTTGCCCTGTTTCCAAATTTTGACATATTTACTTTGATCTCTATTAACGTTAATTTAATGTTTTATTTCCACATTCAAACAAGAGTTTCTTGTCAGTATTGTGGTACTACCAGTTTCGTATGTTATTTATTTATTCTTGATATATTTAGAAGATTTAAAAATTCAACAAATTAATGGTATCACATTGACTATGATAGAGAAAGTTACAGGATTTTTCGACTTTGTTATTTGTAACAATCTCTTGAGGGAAAACTTAAGATAAGGTTTTAAAAAACAGAAATGTTATCTAAAATTATCTAGGCTAAGTCCATATACACTAACTCTCTTTACACACACACGCTCTTTTTCCAGTAGTACTTCAAATCCCCTATTTTTAGTTTTAACCTTTTTTATCTTCGGTTTTGTAAAATTCCAAAACCAATGTAAGATTGCCGGATTTGGATTACTGATAAGTGACTTCTGAATACCCAATCTAAGAGCCCATTACTCGAGCTAGGAAATCCCTATCTATTGCTGGAATGATCCTCAAGTCAAATGGGGGGTAACAAGTGTTGTAATGAATGGGAGTTTTCCGCGTATTTCCCGACCATTAGAAAATCTCTTTTAAAGTTTTTAGTAATTTTCTGTACAAGTGATGTAAAATAACCATTTTCAAAATTATAATTTAGATTTCTTTTCTAACTTAAATCGTTTGGAAAAATTGAAAGGCTCGTTTAACGAAACGAACTCGTTTTCTGTAATACAGTTATTCACACCGTAAATAAGAACCTTGCACTATTGGTGGAATACTAGTTTACTTCCAAACCAAGTATTATTATTTATTTATATTTTATAGGCTGCATACGTTCATGCTCCTATAGAAACCCTGAAAAATATGTCAGGTGTTGTTTCGCTAACTTGAACAACTATCACAAGGGATTAAAGAATTAATATTAACATTAAGATGTAGTCTCAGCCGATAATTTAATCTTATTCCTGACCGAAAACCGGCTCGTAGTGTATTTCTTGTTGTAAAAGTCAAATTGGGATTGATATATGAGGTGTTGGGTCGTAAAACATGTTAACTTCGTTTTTAATATTAATAGAATTTTTTGGCTTGCCGGATTTTCGTAAATTTTTTATAAAATCTTTAGGTAATTTGTTTCCTTAGGAGAATAATGTTGATATTAAGTTAAGGTAAGTGACTCCTGTTTGAACTTAAAACATTGTAATTAATAATCATTTAAACATTGCAATAGTTTTCATTTTCTCAGTGACCATGTTTTACGCCTGAACGCCTCATATTTACGTATATCTAGCAGAGAAATAAAAAAAATACTAATATTCATTAACTTAAGATTAAAAAAAAAAATTGTTGGGTTTTGTTTTTTCTCTTCGTAGTAATAAATTTTTTAAACATTTCTTCCCCTAATGTGAACCCCTCCTTTCCTCTCACTGCTATAAAGATGATTACATCTTGTTCGATTATTTACCGGGCCTCCACATACTTGTACCCAACTCGTGTGAGTTACCTGATACCTGAGACTACTACTTCATGATCGTTGTAATTAGTGTAGAAACGTTTATAAGATATAAATTAACTGCTGAATCAGTTTATGACCCAAAAGTCCTGTCACAGGTCTAGTCTTATCGTTAAAGATCCCTGTAACTACAATTTTTAACTAAAATTACTGATGAATACCCAAGCGTTCTTGATGACAAGGCGCTCTTTGTTCCTACTATAAGGACTCTTGAGGAACGTATTTAGGAGATGGTTCTGTGATAATTTGAGAATAAATATCATTGAAATAGGAGGCATAGCTTTAAGTTGCAGATATTTGAAAATTGACTTCCTTTTTTCCGAAATGACATATTTTTTTTATAAACCTATTTATCTCAGTATTTGCATAATGTATATCTAATTATACTATACTGATATAGATACGTAGAAACGTAAAATATTTTGAGAGAAATTAATAAAAATATTAAGTTGGAACTTTTTATTAAACTGTCTTAAATGTTAAGGTTTAAAAATATATATACCTTTTCGGCCTTGCTGGAGCAAAAACTATTTCAACTGGTAATGATTTTCAACGACTCCTTTAAGTGAACCATACTGCTTACGACCGTACTTAAAGATACGACGTGCTAACTGGAACCAATGCTAGTGGAACGAGTACAAGCATGACAATTAACGCCAAGATAAGCCGGGGAATAATCGTAAAATCAGTTTTTATTTTTTTACAATTTTCTTTTTATTCTAAACAGAAATCATACCTGTAATAGGATAGTATTATGCCAGTTTTGAGTTTTTGGGCCGAAATTAAAAATATATTGATACTGGTTGATTTATTTAATTACTCTTCGTTTTCAAAATCTTACACGTTAATATAAACAAATAAATCATTTTAACCGACAGAGAAAATTATTGATGATTTATTACTTTTTTTTATGTACCTACTAAGATAAATTAAAATTTTTTAATAGTTTTGATTATAGGAAAAATCCTGATCGTTATTATTCCGTAATCCATTTCGTAACAAAATATATTTTTATCATACAAATATTTATCTAAAGTTAGGATACGTTAAATAGTTTTTCTTTGTATATTTAGTTATTCAATGATATATTTTCTTTTTTCTCCTTTTCTTCTTTTTGCTTAGTAGTTTATTTTTTTATTCATCCTAACCGTCTGGTTTTTGGTCTTTTGCAAATAACTGTGGCTTTTATGTTTGTATTGAGATTTAATTGTTAACTAGTGTGTATTTTAATAATAACTAAACTAATTTAGTCCTAGCTATTTTCTTTCAAATACTTCTTACATTAGTTGTTTATGATATAAGGTTTACATGCTATACCATATCTTATGACGCAACATAACACAATTCTATTATCATTTTGCTGTGATTTATAATATAATAATTTATAATAGTGACATTTATCTTTTTTCCAACTGACTTTATAACAGATTAAGGTTATATTAAGTTCTCAGTGGGTTCTGCGCATTATAACAGAGCTTAGATAAAACAAAGGTTAGATACATTGATACAAGTGTTGTAGAAAAATCCAATTTATGTTATTACTTCGTAAAAATTGATTATCTTCGATCTTTTACCATAGCTGGGTCTCAAAAGAATCCTTGTTTCATTAAAAGTTTGAGTAGCTATTTGATTAATTGATGATTTCAAGCAATTAAAATCATTAATTAAAGGTAAAGATAATAAGAAAACGTGAGACAAGGAAAAGAAAAGAATGTACTTATCTGGATCTTTTTAATCAGTTGTCCAGATTATGATCAGGCATTATATATTCCTTACGGTATTATTGTTGAAGGTCAAAGTGTCCTAAATAACCTCATGATATCTTCTATGGCCCTCGTCAGCAAGTTAGTATGTCATTGATCATTCATACCTTCATTAAATACAATACAATAGTTTGGTGAGCAGATTTCTAGAGGTTCAAGGTAAACATATTTTAGTTTAATTTTGTGGACTAGAATACTATTGCTTACATAATCTAATCATTTTATAATTTCTATTGTGAGAAATACAGAAGTAGTTATTTCTGTACTTTCTGACATATTTATTACCTTCTTACGATATACTCCTTTAACTTCTCAAGACTGAGAAAATTATA
>NW_027111155.1:51245-52651 GCF_000696795.3 Halyomorpha halys | reverse complement strand
ATGTCACGTGACCAATATGGGTGTGAAGGAAAAGAAGAGGATCGCGAGACCCTGGTAATAAAAATGGCGGCCGGGTACACTCATCCTTTCCCAATCCCATAAGTCACGTGACAAATATGGCGGTGAACGAAAAGAAAAAGGTCGCGAGGTCCTCATAATGAAAATGGCGGCGATCAAAAAACAAAATGGTGGCCAGGTACACACAGCCTCTGCCAATTCCATAAGTCACGTGATCAATATGGCGGAGGCGAAAAGAAAAAAGGCCGCGAGACCCTCATAATAAAAATGGTGACAACATAAAAACAAAATGGCGACCGGGTAGACTCAGCCTCACAATATGGCGCTGAACGAAAAGAAAAAGGACGCGAGACCCTCATAATAAAATGGCGGCGATCAAAAAATAAAATGTCGGTCGGGTACACACAGCCTCTGCCAATTCCATAAGTCACGTGATCAATATGGCGGAGGCGAAAAGAAAAAGGCCGCGAGACCCTCATAATAAAAATGGTAACGACACATAACAAAATGGCGTCTGGGTAGTCTCAGCCCCTGCCAATATGGCGGTGAACGAAAAGAAAAAGGACGCGAGACCCTCATAATAAAGTGGCTATGAAAAACAAAATGGCGGCCGGGTAGACTCAGCCCCTGCCAATATGGCGGTGAACGAAAAGAAAAAGGACGCGAGACCCTCGTAATAAAATATCGAATTCAAAAAACAAAATGGTGGCCAGGTACACACAGCCTCTGCCAATTCCATAAGTCACGTGATCAATATGGCGGAGGCGAAAAGAAAAAGGGAACCTTCCTTGAGCGAAACCAAATTTTTCAGTGTTGAAGTAATTCTTATATGTATCAATTTGAAGATTACATTTTTATTCCTTCCAACACGCTTAAAGATGGCTGAAGATATCGATGTACGTAAATGTATGTATCATATTCAAATAAAATATATTGTTTTCTTTTGTAATGTGTTGTATTTTTTTTTATATGTTACCAGTTTTCAAAACATAATATACCTTTAAATTTCATGAAGAGATTAAAAAATAAATATCCTATTTTATGCTTTAGTTGTATGATTAAAGTACAAAATATATTGTTTACACTTAAATCAAGAATTAAAAGAAAGAGGATTACAGTTCAATGTCTAAAGACTTTAAAGATAGAGAAGATTGGCATGCTCTACAACTCCTTTAGAGATTAAAGTTCAAAGTACATTGTTTACACGATTATACGATCAAAATGGTGGTCTGGCACACTCCGCATCTATAACGTAAGTATTTCATTGGATTGATGAAAGTTAAGTAACAGCTAGGAAGGTTGCAGTGAATAAATCAGGTAAAAGAAATTACTGACGTCACTTATCCTACTCCTATAAGTAATTTATTAGTGGTTCAAAGTTTCTTCAC
>NW_027111155.1:42668-46755 GCF_000696795.3 Halyomorpha halys | reverse complement strand
CCGGGTAGACTCAGCCTCACAATATGGTGCTGAACGAAAAGAAAAAGGTCGCGAGACCCTCATAATAACATGATGGTGATCAATAAAGAAAATGGCGGCCGGGCACACTCAGCTCCTGCCAATATGGGGTGAACGTAAAGAAAACAGGCCGCGAGACCCTCTTATGCTATGGCGGCCGGGTAGACTAAGCCCATGCCAATATGGCGGTGAACGAAAAGAAAAAGGACGCGAGACCATCATAGTAAAATTGTGGCTATCAAAAACAAAATGGCGGCTGTGCAGACTCAGCCTCTTCCAAAACCAATACGCCTCTCAAACAGTATGTAAACAAAATAGCGGCGGGCACACTCAGCCCCTGTGAGTCATGTGACTTAAAAGAGGGCGTGACCTAATGATCTCGTGAGTGGTTAAGGTTATGTCGAACTAAATTTAAATTCAAATCTCCCACCAGGGGGCCACGTGACCAAATACTAGCCTCCTATTGGCTGCCTAACGATCACGTGACTGGTCACGTGACGGACCACGTGAGTGGTTAAGGGTGGGTCGAGCCGAAAATTTGAATTCAAATCTCCCACCATGTGTGACGTGATTTGCTCCTCAAATCAGTGCACCAGCTCCCCCATACTCTCACTACTAATTCTTTCTGAGGTAAAGATGTGTCCAAGGTACTGAACTTTCTTTTTGAACAGGTGGCATTTCTTTAGGCTAAGCTTAAGATTAGCTTTGGACATCTTCTAGACTATTTCCTCCAGATGTTTTACGTGTTCCTCGAATGTCTTGCTGGAGATTATGATATCATCCAGATAAATCAGGCCTGTTTTCCAATGTAGTCTCTGTAAAACGGTTTCCATTAGACTCTTAAACGTAGCAGGTGCATTGCTTAGTACAAATTTAATGACGTTTAATTGCCACAAACCTGTTCCTGTCGAAAAACCTGTCTTCTCGGTGTATACCCACATGCCAAAATCCACTTTTCTAATCCAATGTATAAAACCACTTTGATCTGAGTATAGTCAAAAAAAACAAGATAACCTCGTTACAATATATACATATTATTTTATTGTATTGTTAAATACAAGATCCACTGAGAAAATACTTAAAAAAAGTTTTAATATAGATGAACTCCTGGGCAAGGCGCGCAGGATGGTTCAGAAAAATTGTAAGCTCCTGAGAAGGATGAAATTATCGACATAATGAAGAACCATACGTCGCCAGGTCTTGACGAGATCGCTCTAGAGATGATGAAATATGGTGGCAGTCATTTGTGGAAAGATATTTATCATTTAATTTGGGAGATATGGACGAAAGAAAAAATGCCCGAAGATTGGGCCGAAAAAATGCCCGAAGATTGGACACGATGAGCAATATGTACTATACACAAGAAAGGAGACAATATGGCATGTGATAATCAAAGAGGCATAGCCCTACTAACCACAACCTATTATATACTGCCAGTGCATTTACATAAAAGAGCCAAAAAAACCATCGTAAGAAAACCTTAGTTTACTTTATTTTATCCTAATATCTTACCTTGTCGACATATTTTTAGCTGCTTTGTATATTTTTTAACCCATGTGAAGCCTTTCAAAGTTGGTTTTAATGGAAAATGATATAGTTAACAACTATTTTTTGTTAATTTTTGACCCCACTACCGACAATCTCCAACATATTCAGTTACTACCAATCATTGATACATAGAACCGACTAATAAATAAAGTATAAATCTTAATTATTTTTCGAAACGTATTATTGATTGTTATTCACTGATACAAAAAATCATTAACAGAAAATTGATGTATTTGCTGTCTTTGGTTTTGTTGTTAATTAACGCGATTTTCTGTTTTCTTTGCAATGGTAAGAACTAATTAATATATCGTATAGTTTTTGATTTTCTAATTTATATCTACCTTATGCCTCCAACCATAATCAAAATCAAAAGGTTTTCAGAATCGCAACTTGGGCATTAGACCGAATATAAGCCCTATTATATAGATATTCGTTGTCTGCAAATGTAATATATTTTATCTTTACCCGTATGATCTGAGTCGAGATGTTTAATTAAATTGAAAAAAGGGCTGATCTCAGAAAATCAAATCAAAGTACCGATTGTTAAGTAAGTTATTGCATAAAAACTTTCATAAGCTCATGAAATATCGGTATATAATCTTGAGAAGTTAATTTCAGATAAACCCAGTGATGAAACCTTTGAGGAATAGGTATTAAAATCTGGGCTTGAGCTATATGGGCCTATGGTTTTATGATCCCTGCGTATTGTTGCAGAGTTTACAGTCTCCCGCCCGTCCAGTATTCATTCCTTGAAACGAAGCCTTTCACTAATGAACTTTTTTCCCATTCCATTCCTTCCATTCGCAACAAAAGTATATCACCACCTGCGTCACGGGGGAACTTTTTTGAAAGTATTTTTTTCTTTCTTTTTGTTCCCATTTTTTTCGCTCTCTTGTTTAAAGATATTCTCCTTTGACCCTGGGAGAGTGTTAAGGTATCATGACTACCAGAGGAGGCGTAATAAGACGTCCATCTTCCTGCTCATTAACATCCTTTCCTTTTCCTCCTGCTTTATTTTAGGACCAATCCCCAACTAACATAATATAGTGTTTAATAACACTAGATTTGGCTTCGGTATTAACAGTAGCATAATAAATAATAATATAGGTGTAAATAGAGATATGAAAAGAACCTGACAAAATTTAATATTGGATAAATAGACGTAATAAACCCCTTTACCTTTGTTTACGCAAGAATTGGCAATAACCTTTTTTACCTAAATTAATAATTCAAGTTATTCATAAATATAGGAATTACAATCACTATAAATATAGAAAAGTATAACACATGTATTATTATGCAATACACCTTTCATCTAATTTTTACTCCTTTTCTTCTATAATAAAAAAAAATGACCATTTCTCAAAAATTAACCAAACTTAAAGGGTAAGTTGATAAAAGTTAATGTTTCTATACCTGGTTAGGGTATCCTTCTGCGAAGCTTTTAGCGTCCCCGGATATGAAAACATCTGTATTAAGTTTGTCACATTACCAGAGGCTCCTGAGAAAATTAGATTGGCTAACCTTTAAGTGTCAAAACACAAAATAGGCTGTGACGAGGGACCAGAATCAAATTAACCAGGTGCAGGCCCTTCCTGTACAAGTCAAACTTTTTTACACATTCTCGGCCCTGAGGAGGGGGACGCCAAATGAGAGAGGAGATTCAAAAATAAGGTAACGCCCCAAAAGGGAAGTGGGAGAAAAATACAGAGGAAATCTAGAAGATCCAGACGGAGACACTCAACATGAAGGCTTAGACGGGTGAGGACCAGTCAGGAGGCAGGCTTAGAAGATGCACTTCGACCAGACGAAGTCGTGAGAAGGGCTACCAGACCTAGACCTAGGTCCTATATGAACGACACCTACGGCACTACGTCCCACGGCAGCAGCAGCTATAAGTATAAAATTAACCAATAAGTAATAATGTAATAATCTATATTTTATGGCAACCTTTATCGGAATAATTTTAATCATAATAACAAATTGTAAATAAATACTTAGTTTCTTGATGTAGTTTATATACTATTATATTTTATAAATATAAAGGTATTTAATTGGTAAACTGGTAAACTCACAAATAGCCTTTGGAAAAGAATCCAATCATGGTAATAGTTTTTTTAAGACTCAATATATAATTAATTATTTACTTGTTTATTTTGGATAATTGCCTTCAGCGATCCCGATTAAGTCTCCATAGCATACATAGCAGTTACAGCCTTAGTCAGCTGTTACTTCGATGTCAGCTGACTGAGGAGATCAGCTGATCGCATGTATATAAAGAGATGTACCGAACCCAATAAAGATGAATGTTACAGCAGTTCACACGTGTTACATCTTATCCCTTCTCCTTTTTTTTTGACATTTGGCTTTCGCCGATACTTGACTTAGCAATAGATTTATACAAAAGCGAAAAACAAAATATTTTGTTTTTGATAGATTTATTTATTGATAGATATTACAATCTGCCACACAGTTGTGGGCAATAGGTAATATTGATGAATGATCTCATACATACTAAAAT
>NW_027111155.1:37308-41795 GCF_000696795.3 Halyomorpha halys | reverse complement strand
AAGAGGTAGAGGTGTTAAGAGTAACAGGTGGGAAGAAGCTACGGCGGAGAGTGAAGGTCACATGGGTGCATTTCGATTCATTGACTTTTATCCACCATTGGTTGCACCATTGCTCAATCCGGGTGAGGTGTGTTTGGAGATTGGATGAGGCTGTTACAGGATCGGGATGGGAGGATAGGATAGCTGTATCATCAGCAAATGTCGCCAGGAATGTGTCTGGAGTGATGGGAATGTCAGCAGTGAAGAGGATGTAGAGGACAGGACCCAGGACACTGCCTTGGGGAACCCCTGCCTCTATGGGGTAGATATTTGAGTACTCAGAACCACTGCGAACTCGAAAGGAACGATCTGAGAGGTAGGAGCGGAGGGTAAGGTATAAGGTTTGGGGTAATATGGATTTGAGCTTGAAAAGCAATCCGGAATGCCATATCCGGTCAAAAGCTTGCGCTATGTCCAGAAAGGGACCCGAGCAGTATTGTTTCTTTTCAAGAGCTAAAGAGATGTAGTCAACTACTCTGAGGCCTTGTTGAACTGTGGAGTGTCTAGGGCGGAATCCAAATTGATGTGCTGGAAAACTCTGTGATTCAACGATGGATAGGATACGTTTAAGGAGGATTTTTTTCAAAAAGTAGGCTGATTGGTCTATAGGAAGCAGGATTATTAGGAGGTTTTCCTGGTTTTGGAAAGAGAATTATAAAGGAATGTTTCCAAAGGATAGGGAAATGGGTTGTTCTTAGGACACAATTATAGAGATATGTAAGGAATATTATAGCTTTGGGAGGAAGTTTGCGAAGGATTTGAGGAGTCAGAAGATCATACCCTGGAGATTTACGAGGAGTTAGCATCCTCAGTTGATATTTGACCTCAGAAGGGGTGACTGCTCTAGAAGGTAAGGAGAGTGGGATTGGTGACGATAGGTATTCTTCAATTGTTTGGGTTAGGTCAGTATGAAGTTCAGGATGAGGAGTGAATGTATGAGAAAGGTGAATGGCTAGTTCTTCGGCTTTATCTTTGTCGGATGCTGCCCATGTGCTATCATTTCGTCGAAGGGGGTGGGAGATATGTTTGGATTTTAGGATTCTTTTGGTCATGTTCCAGAGGGAATTGTCATGAGTAGAAAGGGAAGAGAGGTAGGAATTGAAGGACTCGGATCGATGGTTGGACAATTCTCTCGTAACGAGTTTACAGTAATGGTTATATGTGCGACAATCAGAAGGATGTCTTGTGCGTTGCTATAATGTTTTGTACTGGCGCTTGGTTTGAATGAGGTCTTTGAGATGTTGTGGTAGAGGATTTGTCTTGAGTTTACCGGGGACATTATAGGGTGAGGAGGCAGACCAGACAGCTTGTTGGATAAGGTTTGTGAAGGAATGGACTGCGTCATCTAGGTTTCCAGGGGTTTTTAGGGAAACTTTAAGATCGATGATTGGTATGTTAAGATTCGGCGGAAGGAATTCCAGTTTACTAGGCCCCTTATGGATGAGGGTGGTGGTAGTACAGGAATTGGGGATATGGAGATAGTTAGGATTAGTGGACTATGTGTATATATATATCTGTATATCTGAAGATAGGTTATCGAGGCGTGAAAGGGAAGCCTTTGTGTATAAAGAAGTCCAGGAGGTCAGGGTTACGGTTAGGATCGGTTGGCCAGTATGTAGGAGAATTGGGACAAAGAATGTGGCATCGAAGGGAATTGATAGCAGAAAGGAGTGATCGTCCACGGGAATTGGTGGTTCTAGCTCCCCATTGTTGATTTTTTTGCACCTAGAAGGAAGTGTTGTCCGAGGGAATCAAGGAAAGAATTGAATTGTGGTTGGGAAGTGGGAATTCTCGGTGGGGAATAACCCGCTACTATTGTTATGAGGAATAGAGTAGTTTGGATCGATACGGCTGTGGTTTGTAGGAAATTTTAGGCTTGTAGAAGGACTAAGTGATGTGAAAGGGATCGATGGATAATGACAGCAGTGCCACCATGTGCTGTTCCGTCAGGATGGTCCGTTCGATAAATTTGGTACTGAGGTATGTTCATTAATCGTCTGGTGGTTAGTCGAGTTTCAGTTATTAGAGCTACGTCGATATTTTTGCCATGTAATAAGGCCGTTAGTTCGTTAACGTGGTTTCGAACACCATTCGCATTCCAAAGGAGAATCGAAAGAGACTTAAATGGTGCCATTTAAGGGTTTCTTGGCGGAGGAATAAGATTTGAGACTAGATTTGTAAGTAAGGAGATGAGTGGAGTGATAAGGGATCTAAATTCAGATAGGAAAGAGGTGAGGAGGTTTGTGAGATCTGTCGCGTTAGGAGGAGGGGGGATAAAAGGTATCTGATAATTAGGCTTTTGGGAAGTGGATGAGGTTTGAGGAACAGAGGAACAGAGGTTTGAGGAACAGAGGGATGAGAATGTTGGGATTGAAGTTGAGGATAATGGGATGTAGGTTGCGATTGTGGCAGGGCCTTAGTTGCTTGTTCTGATTCTCCAGTCATTTGAGCGAAGGACACTCCTGGTTTGACAATTCTTGAGGGTCTCCTGGGTGGTCTGGTTGCATCTTCTTGTCTGGGACCAGTCTGTTTTCTGGATGCTAGAGTTTTATACGTCTCGCACCCCTTGTAGTTGGCCGGGTGCCCTTCTTTATGGCATAGTGCACACACGGCAGGTGTTTGCCTAGGCTTGCTGCATTCTCCAGATTTGTGTTGTTGGCCACACTTGACGCACCTAGGTAAGTGATGGCAATAATGTTTAGTGTGGCCATACTCTTGGCAATTGTGGCATTGCACTATGGTTCTTTTTGGGTAGGGTTTTTCAACTATTACCCTGGTGTAATACAATCGGTTCACATTGTAAATTTTTTTCAACTCCAGGTGTTTGTTCAAGGGCAACGCTATTTTGTTTGATGCACCATGTGGATATTTATTATCTTTTAGTACGTTAACTACTTGTCGTACTACGTATCCCATGGCCGTAAGTTCTTCTTTGATAGCTTCCGGTGGTGTTGAGGGGTGTAATTGTCTGATGACTACTCTGAACGCCCTCTCCTGACGTAGCTGATATGTGTGGTAGTCAGATTTTGTTTCTGATAGATATTTGATTTTTTTCCTATATGTGTCTACGGTATCTGACATTAATTTCGTATCATTGATGCGACTTTGACAAATATATGTACCTGAGTTAACTACAATATTGATTTGTTGGCAAAACATATTAAAATTTTTGATGATTTTGATAAGTATTGGCGGTGGCTTGGGTTCTCTGGGGGTCTGGTTCGCTTCCATGTTGTCTACTGGTAAATTTATTAAAACATCGTATGGATTTGGCGTGAAAAATGGCGATTCCTCGGTTGCGCTTGGATTAGAAGGGCCAGGTTGGGAGTTCATTTCATCAATTGAACTACTTGGTGTCTCAGGTGGTGTGTTTCTTACTGATTTTTTAGGTTTTTGTTTTGCTGGAGAGTCTCTGGGTGTATTACCCAGGCTTCGGGATCTTTTTGTGCTATTTTTACTGGACATCACCATATGGAAGTATCTCATACCATAATGGTGAATCGAAATAAGAAAATAAAATAAGAAAAAAGTTAAAAATAAATCAATTTTACTTTGCGTATTTATATACGTAATTAAAGGTGTAAAAGACCGCGCCGTCCTGCTTCAATGCTAGCCAGTGAGCAACTGACAAAGGCTGGAGTTGTTACCTCTAATACAAGTCTATGGCTGCTGTTAGTATTAAGGAACGTATAAACGGTTTACTAAAAGTTTATAAATAAGCGACAACTCACCTATATTTTCGCTCTCATGTGAGCAGTATCACTTATAATTACACTGACACTGTTTTTTCACTACTGTTTTTATTTTAGTTCACTGGAAAATAGTCTATTGTGGGACACGAAGTATTATATGTTCATTTGCTAACTAGCGCATGCGCAAACAAATATTAAATAAATAAAAATCGCGAGTAATGTTTCAAAAGATGAATTATCAACAAACAAAACATTAGGAACAGAGACATAAAACTAATAACTTTCGACTGATAATCGGCACTTCAATAATGTTTCTTAATGCCCGGACACTCCTTAAGCAAGAAATATTATGGAAATCGGTAGAAGCTTAGGGGTTTATCAGATGGAGTAAGGCTTGCAGAAGTAAGACGCAATAATGAAATAATGGCAGGAACATCCAACGAAAAGATTTGTATCCATTTAAGCAAGGAGAATAGCCGATTTAGGGTGACTTTCTTAGTTAAAAAAATGGAATCGAAATCAAAGGACTCGCATGTCTGAATAATTAAAATTGAATAAGTTAAAATCTTTGAATTCCAAAAGCTGTTTGGTGGTTCTCCATAGTGATTTGTCAGTAGTTGTAAGATTTTCAGTGAAGTTAAGTAAATTTTAAATTTTGAATTTTCTAATTTCTGCTTTAAGTTTGTTAGTCAATTTGGTGTAATACGTTTTGTCAGTTGGATATCTGGTCCTATGCCACTTCGATCTTGCTCTTCA
>NW_027111155.1:33009-36953 GCF_000696795.3 Halyomorpha halys | reverse complement strand
GAACAGCAAGAAGAAATCATGAAAAATCAAATTTACTGGATGTATGTATATGAATGTAAAGTTGTGAATAGCAATAAATAAATAAAAGAAGATAAAAATGCCATCCTTATAATCATACAAATTTACACTACAACGTGTGTGAGTATGCTCCAACGTGTGAGAGTACGCTCCAACGTGTGAGAGAGAGCACGCTCCAATGTGTGAGAGTACGCTCCAACGTGTGAGTACGCTCCAAACCTAAAAGAAATCGAAAACTTGTACAACAAACTAGATGAAGAAATCTCCTTTGTTAAAGACAAAAAAATATCCAACAATTATTGGAGATTATAAGACAAAGACTAGTTGAAAGAATGTTGAAAATTCTAATGCTATGGGACCTAATGAAGTTGAGGCTGAGGGAATAATACCGGTGAATTGTTAATAACTTTTTCTTATCATAAATAATTTACAATAACTAAACACATACAGTAATTTAAAACCGGCTTATAAATGGAAATAATCTCTTCTAACGATGCAAAACATGAAATAGATTATACCCTGGCTAGAAAAAAAAATTCAAGATATCAAGATACAACAAAATTTCTTCTTCCATTCAGTTCATAGATTAATAATTGAGTATACGATCTATAATTATAGAAATATAGATTAATAATTGGACAACTGAGTATACGATCAAGACGATTCAATGATGAAAAGAATATTTAAAATAGGCCAAGGGAGGAGAGCTAATTTATAGAAATGTTTGGAAATCTGTTAGAAATTGAAGACATTAACGCAGAGACAATAGTGCAGCAATATTACGATCCAGGGAGCTATTATGAAAAAAATCTTCAAAAAACAATACAGAAGTACCCACAATCAACAGCTAAACGAAAGAACTATAAACTCTCAGACACCATCATAAAGATGATCAATAGAATTTGTATACGACGGGACCTGTCCGTTTTTTACTTCAGGTATCCCGAGTGTATGTTGTTTAATTAAAACGAGTGTGGAAAAGGGAAGTTGAAATTGTGAGACCTTTCTGTCAATAAAACATGTATGTATATTTTCCCTAATAAAAGTATGATTCCCTGGAGGGAAACTCGTGTTAGTGTGTTAGCTGAAATATTATATATTAATTATTTATAGACATTAGTATTAGGTGGTCTCGTATACTACGATTGTATGAAGTATGCATTCAACCGCATTGTAAGACACACTTCACTTTGGGTTGGCTGGTTGGGTTGGAGTGGACTGTATAATTGAAAATGAACATGATTAAATGAAAAATAAAATTCTATTGTTTTATGTTACAAATGGTGTAGTGGGTGGCCGAAAGAAAACATTATGATTACTAGTAGAATTTTGTATGACTGGGCTATGGAAATTGTGGATGGACTTACTTTTTTCTTCCTTCTTCCCCCCGCATCTCCAAGCCTCTCCTCCCTCCTGCTGGGAACCACTGAAGTAACTCTACTCACTCATGTGGATATTGATGATTAGTGAACAAAAATGAAGGATGGACGCTTCTCTGTTTGAGAGAAGATGGCTATCTCTCACTCGTCTGGCTGCTTCTCTTGCCTCCAAGAGCGTTGGAGGAGGCTTTTGATGCTGGCCACATGGGCGCTACTGGTCCACATGGCAGTAATAATATACATGGCAGTCTTTCCGATTCAACCTTTCCGTTGCCGTAGGTTACCGGAACATACCGCCCACCTAAATCGCTCCGGGTGATTTACTTGTTGAGATGTGGTGCAGGCTCTACCAGGTAGGCTGTGTCTTAGGCTAAATTTACAGAGAGAGAAGAAGAATACAAAATAAGGTTATGCTTATGAACAGAGTTTACATTTAAACGAAAATGAACTTTACATCCTGTCGGATTTAAGTAATCCGATTTTTCCGTTCTTTTTTTGGATTTATATAAAGTCGGGGTCGGGGGTCTCATTTTCTGATGCTCCCCCCCTTGCCGCGAACACCGGAAGACCCCGAAGACGCTGCAACTGCAATGCCGCCCCAGCCTAAGCATCATGCAAGCCAGGACCTGGCCTACCCCTACCATCACGCCAGGCTCCAGGACACGCTGGACAGCCCTTGAGGAACGAGGACGTCTTTTTCAGACACAGGCGAAAATACGCGGTCTTCACCGTTTCGCCCACCGCACACCTTGACGAAGGAAGCGGCTATAGGATACGTGACCGCGGCGGCGAAGACGTCAACAGATAAACACATTTAATTAGTCTATGAGACCCCACTTTCTTATATTACTATAAATAATGAAATTAAATTAAAAACCTAACACACTAATATTATTTGCCCCTCCAGGGATTAATACCATATAAATTAAATATAAAATATAAATGCATGTTGTTAAGAGCAGAAAGTGTCTCACAATTTTTAGCCCCCTTTTTCCACATTAATTACAAGCATAAAATTACACTCGGGACACCTGCAGTATAGCACGGGCAGGTCCCGATGTAAACACATCCTAAACAATCATTGAAAATTAGTTGAGATGGCTTGTTTAGGCTAATTTAACGATAAAACAGAAATATGAGTAAGAGAAGAAAAGGGAAATATGAATAAGAAAATAAAGGAAATTAATTCTTGTGTGGGATATAGAATAAATAAACAAAACGTGTGCAATTTCTAGGAACTTTACTGAGGATGTGACCCCCCACCCTTACAATTCCCTCTCGGCAAGAGTGGATGGAAACTATGTAAGTGTGAAATGTACAACTAAAGAACACAATGAATCGTGGTGTGAAGAACAAAATAATCATGTTGACCCTAACTATATACATGAATCTAAAAAACGAAGAAACAATGAACCCAAGAACAATAAATCGAGAGAGAAAAAAAGTAAAAGAATCAACTGAATTTATCTATATACAAGATAATTTTGACCTTCTTAGGTCAAGGAATGGTGCTTCACAAGTCGAATTGACCTTTAAACTGTGGCTGCACCTAAGCGACTGGCAGTAGATTCATCTTGGACCCTAGGACCTACTGGGTCGGAGTAATAGCGGAAAGAGAGATTGCGAATGGGTGTCAGACTCTCTTGTGACAGTACTCTGTCATCAGTGGAATTCCGATGGATGTGGCATTCGTCTTCAATTATAGATGCAGATGAAAGAAGTCCCTCGGAGGTAGTACCTCGGAATACATTCGCCGAAAAGATCCTTTCTCTTCCTTATGAATTACTCTTCCATTTTTAATAAAAGGAGCGTCATTGTTTCTACTGAAAGGTGGATGCTGATGTCCTGTGATGCAGAGAGTTTTCGAGACAATAGGAATCTTCAGTACAGACGTGGTTTGCGTTGATGACGTGGATCGGTGAGTTGAAATCGTGGATGAAACGGATGTGGTTGCGGAACCACTGGATGACCTTGCGCAGATATTTCGGTTTGCTGATTTCAAATGACTGGAGGCTCTGAAGGGCCGACGCAATGTCGTAGATTCACGCCGTACTGTGTTTTGGCGTGTTGGATGAGGAGCAGTGCATGAAGATGGTGTTAACTTGTTCCCTCTAGAGATCGTACGTGAAGAAGACTGATTTTTTATCACATTCTCGTGAGAATTCGATACGCTGAGAGTTGACTTAAAGAAAAGAGAACAAGATGTAGGTTGAGCCAAATTGTGAACGACGCCGGAAATTGTTAAGCCGAAGACTGCAGGCGTAAAGTAAAGTCCATCGACAGTAGGGATAATAAGCCGGTTCTGGCGCAGGCAATGAGCCTTTTTGGACTTTGGACCCTAGCCTCGAACCAGCCTTACCACTTGTCCTTGGACTCTAGCCTCGAACCAGCTTTAACCACTCACGTGTTCTTGGACTTTGGACCATGGCCTCGAACCAGCCTTAACCACTGGTCACGTGACCTATGGGGGGGGGGTTGAATTTAAATTTTTACTTCGACCTACACTTAACCACTCACGTGGTCGGTCACCTCATCATTAGACAGCCA
>NW_027111155.1:25971-32589 GCF_000696795.3 Halyomorpha halys | reverse complement strand
GGTTAAGGCTGGTTCGAGGCCATGGTCCAAAGTCCAAGGACACGTGAGTGGTTAAAGCTGGTTCGAGGCTAGAGTCCAAAGTCCAAAAAGGCTCATTGCCTGCGCCAGAACCGGCTTATTATCCCTACTATCGACTTCAGTAGGATAAGGAGCTCCATTAAGAATCCGTGGTTATAAGTCCCCACCGATTAACAGATCGACTGGACCTGACTCCCCGAAACATTGATCAGCTAAAGGATAGCGCATAATGCGGCTGATGACGGAATAAGGAAGGTTGATATTTGGTAATGACGAGGTGATGCGGTCGACTACCACCGGCGAGAGGTTATATTCTTGTTTACCAGTAAATGCCCGTATGGTGCAAGAGGTAGATCCTTTCAGATGCGACCTCGGGACAGCTGACTCGCCGAGACTTGTGATACAATGATCGAAATTCGAAATGTTAGCGCCAATCTTGTGTGCAAGCGCGCTGGAAATAAATGTGTGCTGGCTTCCAGAGTCCAACACAGCACGGGCCATATGAAGGTCTCCCCTCTTTGACTTGACCAGAATGCATACAGTGCCCAATAGAACCATGATATCCGTGGATGACGATGGCGTGGATCCGAAACCAATGAAGGTCTCCGTAGGTGTAAGTATACTGGACATTGCATCGACTTCAGTGGCTGTGTTGTTTCCTTCCTGGCAGTGGATCAGCGTGTGGTGCTTCTTACAGCAGTTCTGACATCGAAATTGTGAGCGTCATGTGGCCACCTCATGGCCCTTGCGAAGGCAATTCCAACATGGCTTGAAGGTTATGACGTGTTCAAGTTTCTGGGTAAGAGGGAGCTCAATAAAAGCCTCGCACTTGGAGAGTAGATGATTTCCCTTGCAGAGAGGACATCTAACGTCTGGCGCTTCTTTGCCCTTCTCAGTTTTGTTCCGAGTCGTTCGAACTGCAGCTGGAGTATCCTTAGGATTCCTGGAAGGTGTGAAAGAAGTTGCGTGCAATGAGACGAACCTCTTCTTCTGATTCGTTTCGTTGGAGCGCCCTGGTGTCTTGGAGTTGTCTGCGTCCTGTGACATGCGGATAGCATTTTTCCTCTGCCGAACAAAGGCTATAACATTGTCCACCGTGGGAAACTCTTGGCTGGATCCGAGAGACAGTTCAAACTGTCTTCTGGTCTCTGGGTCCAATGTCCTTAACGCAAGTGTGGTAAGAAGGAAGTCCGTAGTATCCTTGAGTTGTAATGCCCGCAGAGCTTCTACGCTGTCAGCGACACCTGTAAGAAACTGCTCGTACCTTTGGAGGTTACTTCTTGCTCCTTTGCAGTTGAAGTCTATTATACGGTGAATAAGTACGTTAGCTAAGACCCGCGGATTCTGATATGTTTCCACCACTCGTTTCCAGGTCAATTCGTACGAATTTGCTTCGACTGGAAATCTGGAGATTACCGCAGCAGCTTCACCCTTCAAGGCGCCGATAAGGTAGTGGAACTTCTCGATGTTGGATAATGTCGGCTCATCGTGTATCAACGATGTGAACGTGTCATGGAAGAGCGACCACTTACATTACTATTTAATTTTAAATTAATGTACAAATTGAATCAATGAAGTAATATTATTTTTTGTGAATTCTTTATGTTTATAAAGCTCTAACCCTATTCAGGTTGTCTTCGTTCACATGGGGACGGAAATTCTTTTTTGATTTGGGACTTTTCCAATTCGAACTTATATTTACACTATTTTTATCCTTCTTTGAACATATGCTTCATCTTGGCAAAGATAAGTTTTGAAAAAAGATGAAATGCTCATTGAACTAGGAATGTATAGTAGAAAGACAGGGGAGGCAATAATACCAGGGAGTGGGAAGGCAAAGAGGAGAGAGATACAAAAAGGAGAGAAGCAAAGAGGGGAGAGACATACTGTAGGGGAGGAAAAAAAGTGTTCAATGATAAAAGGAACCCTAGCAAAATGGCTTGAAGAAATTCTCTCTTTAAGATTTTTTTGTTGCAAATTTTCTTTGAAAAAGCAAAATTTAAATTGAGTTTACTACAATTACTATAATCTTTCAGCGCCTAATGGACCAGTTTCTAAGAGGAATTGATGAATCCGTCTGTCAAATTTACATGAACTACTTCCTTTTTTTCAGTAAGAACGAGGTTGAACACGTGCGAGGGTTAAATAGCCTAAAATGTTCCAGAGAATAAGACATTTTGGGTTGAAATAGTCGGGGAAAAGTCGGCTCTGGGGCAGGAGCAAATAATATTTTTGGGAGATGATCACCACCCCGATGATGAAGGTATATATCTGACGGTGCATGGAGAGGTTGCAGCAATAGCCGGTACTCGCTTTTCCGGATTTTAATCAGCAATTCACTATGACCACAGATGTGAGTGAGTATGCGCTAGCAGTGGTGCTGTTTCAGAAAGGCGACGGGGGAGAGCACCCAGCGGCGTACGCCAGCAGGCGCTTTATGGAGACAGAAAGGAGATACAGCACAATGGAGCGAAACTCCTGAGAATAGTGTGGGCCGTCGCTTACTTTAGACTATATGTTTTCGGCAGAAGAATCAAGTACTGACCACAGACCACTCCAGTGGGTTGGAAAGCTGAAGGAATCGTCCACTATGATAACTCGCTGGAAGGAGCTTCTAGAGCGATATAACATGGAAGTTATATATAAACCGGGCAAAGAAAATGTGGTGGCCGATTGGTTGTCTCGAGCCATAACCACGAAAGCACTGGAACAAGAAAATGGGGAACGTCCGGTGTCATGAGACAGTTTCTGCGGAAATGGACGCCTAGAGAGGAAGATTAGTGCTACGACCGTCGATGAGGAAAGACCTACGTTATCCCCACCTTAGATCGCCTTTTCAGAGCTCAGTCTGCAATCAGACCTCATACCTCAGAGCAGGTAAGACGCTCCGTATACTAGTGCGTGCTGGGGGGAGTGGGTGTGAGTGGTTGAGTCCCGAGGGACACCAGTGCGAGTCGGGACTCCCAGGGAACAGGAGATAACCTATTTGTTAACATTTTTGTGTTAACTACCTGTGGCACCAGGTTTAGTGTTTTGTTATTGTTTTAGTTATTATTGTTGGACCTAGGTGTATGTGGACAGGAAGGTGTTATTGTAAAATTTGTTATCTTGTGTGAGGACTTTCATTCCAAAATTTCAACCATTCCAGAAAATTAGGAAAAAGGTATTTTTCAAAAGTACTTCTTTAACGCAATTTCTTACGTAAAATAGGGTGTTTTCAATATTGACTATGGTGGGAGTAAATAAAAAAGGAATTTTTTATTACCTTCGCTGGCTTCCTAGCGAGTATACCAGCAGTCCCTCAGAATCCACGGGAGACAGCGACGTATGTTACTCTGAGAGGGCGTGCATAAGGTTGGACTGCTAAAGACATATACAAAGAGCTCCCGTCCCCAGAAGAGTAGCAACAAATTGGGGAAATCAAGATGGTTAAGGTGACCCAGAGAGGTAGCGTCCTGATCAGGACTGAAGGCGCTGACCAGGCTCAAAAACTTATTAGCTGGGGAAAACTCAAGGATAAGGGACTGGAGGCGAGGCTCACAATGGCACGCAGACCTCGCCTGGAGGTTAGAGGGGTACCTAATTTCTGGAACAAGAGCGTCCTAGAGAATTATCTTTGGAGTAAGATTTCTATAGACTCGCCAAAAGATGAGAAAGACAGAAAGGAGTGGTTGAGACCCTGCTTCTCTACTACTGCGAGGGGCGGACTCACGAATACGTGGGTGCTAGAGGTGCACCAAGCAATGAGGCTCGCTCTGATGACATTGTCGGCGAAGGACGTCAGCGGAGGATGGTGGAGCTTGACCATCCGCGATTACCTTGAACCCCCTACTCTGCCTCCGGTGCCTGATTGCGGACACCCTGCTAAAATATGCACGAAGGACGTATCGTGCAGGTGGTGTCTGGGAACAGGGGACAAAGTCAAGAAGTGCCCAGAAAAGAGTAAGGGCAGAAACTGTAAGGCCAAAGGCAGTGTAGGGAAAGATCTCCGACATTGTGCGGGCAGGAGGGAATGCCCGGTACATCTGGAGATGATGGTCAAGCAGACGAAGAAGATCAGGTATGCGTAAGCTTCAAATCCTGCAGGTCAATATGGGCCTGAGACGAGTGGTCGCGGACGAATTGAGAACTCTCTCTCTCGCCTGTAGTGCTGACATTTTGGCGATTCAGGAGCCATGCTGTCGAAAGAATGTGGTCACAGGTTTTGGAACTACGTCGAAGGTGGTCGGTCTACGCAGTGGCAAGAGGAGGCCTGGAGCAGCGATTGTTGTCGTTAACCCTGCCCTCGACGTTATGGAACTCAAGCAATTCACCACAGCAGATCAAGCGACATGTTATGTCAGGTGGGGCAGAGTTGCTTCGTTCTGCTTTCAGCAAATATGCCGCCACGACAGGCGAATGTAAATGTAAATTTAGGGGATAATATAGCTGCTGTGGAGGCTGTCGCGCTAAAGTATAAAAGCGCGATAGTCTGTTCCGACACAGGATAGTGCAGATGATGGAATGGTTAGACCCACCATGTTATACTCACCAGATACCGACCTATGTCCACCATGGGATATGTGGGACCTTCGTCTTGCCGTGGACAGACAAAGGATAGGAAGGGCTCCAGGACTAGATACCATATATGCTTCAATCCTCAAGAACAGTGCCCCTTATATCGAGGAAGAGCTATTGGATATATATATATGGAGTGTCTGGATAAGGGGTTCTTTCCAAAAAAGTGGAGGATCGCAGACTTGAGATTTCTCTACAAGGGAGGAGGTAAGGATAAGGAAATGCCTAAATCCTATCGACCAATATGCCTCCTCCCAGTAGCTAGTAAGGTCCTGGAGCATATGATCGTCCACAGCCTTAGACCAATCCTAAGTGCTGCAATTCATCCACGGGAGTTCGGCTCGACCCGTGGCAAGGGAATTACGGATGCTGCTGAGAGTGCGTAGGGACGTGGAGGAGAGGGCGGCGAAATATGTCTTATTGATTATGTTTGACATCTCTTCCGCCTTCGACAGCGTTTGGTGGCCCCGTGTACTCCAGCGGTTGCAAGAGCTCGACACTCCCAGTAATCTATACTCCCTCGCAGGTAGTTCTCTCAATAACAGGAGTGTCAGGATCAGGGGTAACTACTACGTGGTCGAGAGAAAAATCGAAAGAGGATGTCCGCAGGGTTCGGTCCTAGGACCAGCACTATGGAAGCTAGTATTGAGTTGCTGGGGGAACTAGTGGATAAGGGATTTCTTGCCACGGCTTACGCAGACGACCTGCCAGTCATCATGGCCAAGAACAGCAGATCCAGACTAAAGACAGAAGCGGAGATGTGTGCCAGTCTCGTAGGAGAATGGTACGTGAAGAGGAAGTTGAGTATGGCAGCAGCCAAGACTCAGGCCATACTCATAAGAGGCTCCATGGACAGGGCTCGTCCTATCACCCTGGATATCCAAGGAGAGAGGGTGAGGAGGTGACATATCTTGTTGTGAGGATAAGAAGAAGATTCGATGGCACCTCTCACCTGGTGTATCTAAAGGACAGGGTTACCCTGTCACTCAATGGTGGAGTGGATGTTCTCGTGGAGGTAAATCGACAAAAAGACGACCGTCCGGCCGCCTTGTTCTCTTGGGGGATGAGTTGAAGATGTCCGCCCGCCGTGGCTAAGATGATTTAGCCGGCGAAGATGGCCAGAATGCTGGCAACTACGAGTGCATAGGGAGGAGAAAATGGAGAAGATATGTGTGTGCAGTGAGATGTTAAGAAGTTTTCTGTTTATTTTTCAGTATGAAAAACAACAGAGAGTAGTTGCTTTGTGTTTTCGAATTAATAAAAATCACGTGTTCCAATTATAGATTTGTGGACCATATGTTGGCCGCAACAATATGGTTTGACCAAAAAAGGTTAGAATGTTAATATTAATTAGGTTAGCAAATTAATTTTGATTATGGAATACATTAATGAATGGTGTTAAAATTTACTTGATGGTTGGCTATTGATGTGGAGCTTCTGTAGATCTTGGAGGTTATCTCTTGTTCTATTTTCAGTTTTCTCATCCCGTCCCTGTTCTCCACCTGGCTGAGTTGATCATACTATTCACTCATCCTTAGTGATAGCTGAATACCTACAAAATGTAGTTACCCTGTAGCCTGTGGGTTCATCCATGGGTTAGTTTTTCCCCACATGTGGTACCTGTTTTTTAAAATGGGCGATCACCTAATGGTGTGAATAGAGAAGAAATGTCTGAAAAGTTGCTGGACAGTGAGGATGCAAAAGCATTGAAAGCAGCGGTGCTCTGCCGAGTAAAACGGAATGTCTTGAATTTGATTTAGGGAGATGGGGAGACGCCATGGGCAGTTATGAAGGTAGACCCCAAAAATGGATATGTAGCGAGAGGGCGCAAGTAGTTGGACCACAACTCACCAGAGCGCTCCACCTCGAGCCTCACCGAAGCTCTCAAATTTACTTAGTGCATTATTTTGTAAAAACACATTGTCATTTTTGTATATTAATAGTTTCTGTACATACTATTTAGCAATATCTGTACAATGAATAATAAATTATAACAATGCAATGCACGAACCTATCTCAAGTAGACATGTACCGACCGCTTCT
>NW_027111155.1:11697-23539 GCF_000696795.3 Halyomorpha halys | reverse complement strand
TTTCTCTCACCTAGACCTCCTCTACCTAGTCAGTGTCCAGGGCTCATCCCCTGGCACGGCCTTCCTTTCTTAACCATAATTGAATACGTCTTGTCGTGGGCCTTCTGTTAAGAGACATCAGGCTGGAGAAATCGCCTCAGACCAGACAATCCCGACAGATACATTTCAAATGCCCCCTGAAACAAAGAAGCCGAAGCAGTCTAGCGGACAGTACGCTGGTGTTATCCTGACACAATTTAATAGGATAACCGAGAAAAATAAAGAAATTTAAAGAAGTTGGATGTGGAAGAAATGCTCGGGCGGATGGGATTTTTGTCAACAATCCTAAAGGTCCAACTGGTAAAGAAGATATGCATGAAAGAAGGACTGCCTAGCGAACGCTCATTTGCATAGTACGCGCAGGAACTATTTAATGCCAGCATCAGAGAGGAAGATTTCCGAATGGAAACAGAAGAAAGCAGCTGAACGTAAGTAGCTTTCAATGGAACGAGGACCAATCCAGTTCCATGTCCGGTGTTCGCGGCAAGAGGGGGACATCAGAAAATGAAACCCCCGTCCCTAACTTTATACAAATTCAAAAAAGAACCAACACATTCGGATTACTTAAATTCGACAGCTAGGATTACGCGTTGAAAAGAGCTCCTCGCGCAGTATAATATGGAAATAATATATAAACCAGGAAAAGAAACTGTGGTAGCTAATTGGTTTTATTGATCTACTACTACTACTACTGCTAGTGTGGCTCTACAATCCGGCGTTGAATACTGGAGTGGCTCCATCGGTAATTGTCTTGGTGGATTCTCACTGCCCATCCTAATGTCGTGTCCTGCCCATCTCAGTCTTGCAATTTTCATCACTTGAACTATATCGGCAGTTTGTAGAAATGGAAACCCAGAGGGATGGAAACGGGACCAGAGCCTTCTACAAGAAAATAAATGAGAGCAGGGCGCTGTTTAAGCCAAGAATTAAGGCCTGTAGGAAGGAAGATGGCTCGCTACTGTCCAGAAAGGAAGAAATTCTCAACAGATGGTCGCGATATTTCAGCACTCTCCTAAACGAAGGTGTCAAAGAGATGGAGACATTCGAAGCTCATGACATGCAGGACGATTAGGGGGTTACCCTTATCCACCAACATTTGATGATGTGGATGCCCTTAGTCGCCTCAATAATAATAAAGCACCGGCAAAAGACGGAATACCGGCTGAGCTTCTCAGGTATCATCCTAACCATTTGGATCGAGGAAAGAATCCCGGGGAATGGAAGATGGGCATAATAACTCCGCTTCATAAAAAAGGAGATATCCTGAAGTGCATGAACTACCGCGGGATAACCCTTCTCCAGTGTGTCTATAAGGTTTTTTCCAGCGTTCTTTACATAAGCTACGCCCATTTGCTGAAAGGGAACTAGGAAGATACCAGGCGGAATTCAGGGGAGGAAGATCGACAGTTGACTAGGTGTTCAGCCTGAGTACTATTTTGAAGAAATCCGTGGAGTACAGGATGACAACACATGTCTATTGTTTAATCTGGCCCTCGAAAAGGTAATTAGGGATTGCGGAATATAAACCTCTGTCATCAAAAAAATCATTGACAGGCTGGTACAGGTGCTGGGATTTTCTGATGATTTGGACCTGGTGGCTAGATCCTTACAGGTGCTGATGAACGCATTTCTGAGGCTAGCTGAAGTAGCAGAAGCAATAGGCATGACGATTAACCAGAGAAAAAGTAAATACAAGCGAGCTGGACCTGGTATAGTGGCTTCTGTTGGCGGGGAAGTGAAAATGGGACCATTTGCGTTTGAATGTGTTGACCAGTTCACTTATTTAGGCTCAGTAGTAGGCAGCTACAACAGGTTCACCCTGGAAACAAGTCAGCGTCCTATGAAGGCTAAAAGATGCTATTTTGGACACAGGAAGCACCTGAGGAGTCGAGCTGTCACTCGCCGCTACAAATGTCTGCTCTACAAGACACTAATCCTGCCAGCCTTCACTTACGGATCGGAAGCCTGGACCCTGACAAGTGGAGAATAAAAAGAAATCTTTATCTTCGAAAGAAAAATTCTGCGCCGAATATTTGGCTGTGTCAAGATTGGCGAGAATTGGAGGAGGCGAACCAACAGGGAGGTCTACGAGCTGTTCGGTGGGAGAGATGTGATACGGCACATAAGGCAGAGGAGGCTGCGTTGGGCTGGATGTCGTCAGGATGTCAGCGGTTGAGATCCCGAGGAAGTTGTTGGACTGTAGTCTGCATTGGAGGAAGAGACAGGTCAAGGCTGAGATGGGAGGATGTCATCATCAGGGATTCCAGAGAACTGAGCATCCGCAACTGGTGAGCGGCCGCACAAGACCGACGAGCTACATGGCGAGACTCATTGAGGAAGCCAAGGTCTAAACTGGGCTGTAGTGCCACGGATAGATAGATAGAACTATATCAGGCTCCTTAAACATAGTGTACAGCTCATGGTTTTTCCACTCTCCTTCGATGAGAACACCACCATATAAACGTCTGAGGATTCTTCTTTCAAAGACTAGGAGTTCACAACTCCGGGACGTAGCCCATGCCTCACAACCATACAGCAAGACTGGGCGCACTATTGTCTTATAAAGACAAAACTTTGATTTTCTGGAAAGAGCTCTACTCCGGAACTGCCTTGCCGTAGAAAAATAGCACCGATTTTCTGCTATGGTCCAACGCCGAATCTGTTCAGGTTCGTTGTCTTGAGTTACCAATGAGCCAAGATATACAAAAACATTAATCTTCTCAAATTTGTATTCTCCGAATGTCATCTCTCCAGTCCTTGGCACCTCTCCCGTAACCATATATATTTTTTTTTTTCATCTGTGCAAATGGTGATGAGGAGATCCAGTTCGTTTCCACCGCAGTTGATGAGTTCTGCGGAGAGTCCATCAGCACCCGGAGTCCTATTACATCTCAATCGGTTGATAGCATCGAGGATCTCATCTTCGAAAGGTGGCTGTTCATCTATTTCATTCTCCCTCTGTTCCTCATCTTCTCTCCCTAATTTTTCACCGAGTTCCAAAAGTCACTCATTGAGGAGATCATCGAAGTGACGCCTCCACTAGGACAGGGCTCTCTGCTTGTCGGAAAGCAGGTTCCCCTCATGGTTTTTGCAGATGTAAGAGACAATAGGGTAGGGCTTCCGGCTCCGATTTATTTTTTATAAAAGTCTCGGAATTCCTTATCTCTGAAAAAAAGTTTTTGTCTTCTTCAGTTCCTCTTGCTCCCTCTTCCTCTTCCTTATGCGATGCAAGCTTTTCTATTCACTTCTTTTCAATCGATATACATCAACGTTTCTTCTTGTGGCTTTATTAACCATGACTTTGTATGCTTGGTTCTTCTGGTTCGTAGCAGCTCGTCTTGGTATCAGCTTCGCATTCCTCGTCAAACCAACGGGATCGGATTTATCTGTCCTGCTACCTTAAGATCTTTTCTGCATTCCATTGCCTGAGGATAGACTTTCCACCAAAGGATAGTGCCACCATCAGTTTTTTGAGTGCGGAGGTGTTCATCCAGCTATTCTATATACCGTGCCCTGGTGTCAGGAACCTTCAGCTTATCCAAGTTGAACCTCTTAACTCTTTGTCCAAGAGTCCACCGCTCTGTTTTTATTTTGGCTCTCAGGTGAGCTACATTGAGATAGTGGCCAGAATCTACGTTCACTCCACGATACGTCCTTACATCTTGTAGACTGGATCTATGTCTGTCATCCACTAGAATGTGGTCAATTTGATTAATGTTTTTCTTTATCAATTATAGTAAATGATGTAGAAGAGGAGGCCGGAGTCTAGGCGTTTCCTGCGGAAATGGACACCGGAAGAGGAAGAAGAACCAGCAGCTATGAACGAACGGGAGGTCATAATAAACGACAGGTGGCAGGTTGTATAAAAGACCAGGACCACTGGTTTGCTCAAAGATAACTGTAGCACGTATTGGAGGATCAAAATCACGACGATTAGGAACGAACAGATTTGTAGAACGTTGAAGGATGCTTCAAAGCCTAAAGAAACTCATCACCTTTACGTGGGCAATGCTATCGTCTAGGAGAACATCAAGGGGCTATGGCGTTGCAAATAGGGATGGATAGGAAGTTCTTCTGTTGCAAGCAGATGGTTCTGTTTAAACCCTTCTGAAAGCCAAACGACAACAAGAGGTGACTTTAGCATATTATCAAGGCAAAACAAATCACCGCAGGCTCCCGAAGACCCTCCATGCATTAAATAGAAAGTACTTTTGGTGGGGGATAAGGAAGGTTATCACGGACGTTGTAGATAGTCGTGAAGTTTGTCTACTCTCGAAATATGATAGAAGCCCAAAAAGGGAGAAAGGGGAACCCATACCGCAGATGTAGTGCGCAACATCTGCAGATCAATACTTTCACATGGAGAGGACATAAATGGATAGCCATGATTAATATCTAATTTAAAGTGGCAATAGCACACCAGGTGCAAGACAAGTCGTCGCGAGCAGTGTTGGCAGCTCTCTGATTATAGTTCCAATTCTACGGAGTTCCGGAGATATTGCATCGGAAGGAGGCACAGAATTGGGCAATGGTATGATTCAAAATGAAATGAAGGACTTGGACATGACATGGTGCCTCAACACACTAGGGTACCCAAAGAGTAGAGCGGCTTCATGACACGTTGAGTGACCATCTTCGTTTCAATCAGATTGACAAGGTATTGATGGAGGCGATCAAAATCGGGACAAACGTATATAGAAAGTTGGGGTCTAACAGGGAATGGAGACACAGTGATACGAGGGCCCAATCAGGGTGATAATTATTAAGGAACACAATATTGTTACAGTAGAAAATCCAAAAAAGAAGAGAACTGTCCATATTGAAGAGTTAAAACTTCCGGCAATAGCAATAAAAAAGACTGGAGTGTTCTCATATTGGTAGCCACCACTACATTACAGAAATTTTAGTTATTTATTCTATTTATTGTCTTTATTATATTATTTCTTCTATTTATTGTATCATGTATTGTATTAAAAGTTCTTTTATTTTATTCTTAGGTTTAAATTATGTATTTAGTGTTTACTTCGGGGAGCTTGCGAGTTTTTACAATGATATGTGTAAAGGAATTTCTTTTTATAGCAAATAGTTTTTCTTTATTGTTTTTGTTTTCTATATATTGTACCGTCTAATATAAGTTTACAAGTATTTTTTGTAAACTGGTAGAGGGGAGTTACGGTCTGAGTCAGCTGTTACTTTGATGTCAGTTGCCTGAGGAAATCAGCTGATCGAATGTATCTTACTATATATACATGTAGTTGAGAGAGTTGAGATTTCTGGTAGATGAAATAGACTGTTGTGGAAGTACATGGCATAGAGATAGCCACACATGATCTCCAGGAGATAGATTCCAACAGGCATTCCAATCCAACTGCCGCCACCGCATTCCCACCTCAACCCAATCCATGCATCATCCTGGAATTTTGCAGCTGAATTATATATAGACCCTATTTGCTTAACACAGGCTGCTCAAAATATTTATTCATCTTAAAAGTCTGAACACAATGACATAATCCCTATGTCTTTGATTTCTTAAAAAGAAAAAAAAAATCTATAAAAAAGTAACACTTGGTAAAAATAAATTATGATTCTAGGAAATTTCGTTCCATATTTTTACAATATATCAATAAAACTAGTGAATCTATATATTTTTTCTAATAGGTATTGGTATCGGTATTATCAAATTTCGGTTGAAAATATAATGCATACTCAAATAATGAACACCTCAGATAATGGAATATATAGATTTGAACTCCGCTAATATTTTGTTCTTGTTTTTTTAATGTTGTTTTTCTAATATCAAATGAAAAAAAAATCTGTAATCAAATTTCGAAATCCATTTTTTTTTCACTGATATAACATGCTTTTTTGTTTTTCTATTTATTATTTATTCCTTTATTATCATCCCTGTCATTAGTGTACTGTAATTTATTGATAATTATTTTGAATAATCACTTTCTCTCAATATTATTGAGAGAAAATAATTATTCAAAAGAACTCATCAACAAATTATGATACAGTAATAACAGAGATGATAATATAAGAATAAATAATGAAGAGAAAATATACGACAGCTAATGAGATAAACGAGTAACTCGAATTAAAAAAATAAAATTGCAACTAAGAAAAATAATCAAAAAATGATCACAGATTTTTTATAGAGATTAAAAACCCATGCCTAGAAAATAATAGATAAAGACGAGGAGAACAGTGAATATAAGAAAGGGAAGAAATATTGTACAATAGTTTCAAAATAATAATTAATTTTAAAGAATCTTCGTAAATGTAAATACCAGAAAAAATAACTAAAACATTCAACAAATTTGATCATAACAATGAATTTAATTCGTTGATATTATAAATCCCTATATAATATCAACGAATTAAATTTATGTTCAACCAGCATAAAATAAAAAATTTTGATAAACAATATGCGCTTTTCAAAATTATTTGTCAATACAGTAACCAAAAGTACATACGAGAAACATGTAAAAAAAAGAACAGATCTAGGTTATTTAATTTTACTTACATTTTAATTAATTAAATTTACATTAGTCTAAAGAATGATATAAATTAATAATATTGTTTAAAAACAAGGAAAAATACTGAATAATGGCGTAAAAACAGGTGTAGAGGGAAGACTTTAAATTTATTTAAGATAAAGGCAAGGGTCAAGCCACTATTATAGTGAAAATCAAATACCAGTAAAAAGTAATTTAAAATTAATTCAAAAATAATTTAATTTTTTGGCACAGTATTCAACAATGGATAAAAATATGCACGCTCGAGAAAAACAAATATATATTTTATAGGATAGTAAATAATTTGTGAATTAAGATGGTAAAGGATGAGTCCCGAAACCTTGATAAAAAATATTTATGTAATAAAGATAATAAAAGGAAGTATATAAAGTCGGTCTCATTTCCTGATGCTCCCACCAAGGCCTTCGGGGATGGTCACCTATACCTCCTGCCGACGGTACTCGGCAAAGTCGTAATAGGGACTCATTCGGATAGCGTTTCGTCCACCGGCATCTCGCTCCTCATACATGAACATGCAACCGCTTCAAGTCGGACCAATCGAAAACCCGACAACCATGGTACAGTCAAACGTAGGCACCCACGCCGTGGCATCCGTTCGTTTGCAATCGTTCCAACGCATCATCTCAAAAGCGTTACGGCTAGCTCTCTGTTCACGGTTCCCAGCGCACCTGCGTGCCGCTCTATACTATCTCGCGCTCTGAACCTAACGTAAACTGAGGCGTCCTTCGTTGCGCTTGGGTTTTTCAGGGTGGGCGGCAGGATTTGCTCTCTGCGAGCCAAGCGTTTAGTCTCATTTTCGTAATTCGTTATTCTAATCGTCTCGCATCATCAACCGTCGACCAAGAAAGATTTCTTAATCGTTAATCGTTAATGTGTATTTATGTATATATTCGTCTTGTTTTGTTTTCGTACGTTTTGCATGTCTGTTTTAATTTTATTGTTATAGTTTACGTTGCCTACGGGCCCTCTTATCTGGAGTGGGGTTATATTTGCCTATTTTTTATGTCAGACTGCGCCTTCCCGTATCTTTGCATTTTTGCATAATAAATTCGGCTGAGCCAAATTTAGATGGGCGGTATGTCGGATTTAAGTAATCCGATTTTTTCCGTTGTCTTTTGAATTTATATAAAGTCGGGGTCGGGGGTCTCATTTCTTGATGCCCCCCCCTTGCCGCGAATACTGGAAGACCCCGAAGACGCTGCGACTGCAATGCCGCCCCAGCCTATGCACTATGCAAGCTAGGACCTGGACTACCCCTATCATCATGCCGGAGTCCAGGACACGCTGGCCAGCAACGGAGGTACGAAGACGTCTTTTCTGACACGGGGCGAAGATTACATAGTTTCCACCATTTCGCCAACAGCACACCGTACACCTCGGCGAGGGAAGCGGCCAAAGGACGCGGAAGTGACCGCGACAGCGAAACTTCCAACAGCCACCAGATAAGCGCATGATTTCTATTAGTCTATGAGACCCCACTTTTTGATTTATTTATTGAGAATTAAATTAAAACCTAACACACTAACATAATTGCCCCTCCAGGGAATCAATACTTTTAAACTATAAAGAAATATATACGTGTTGCTAATTAGCGGAAAGTCTCACAATTTTCAGCCCCCCTGTTCCACACTATTAATTTATCAGAATCTTAAAATTACACTCGGGACACCTGCAGTATAGCACGAGCAGGTCCCGATCAAAACACGGACAGTATACAGGATTACAAGTCACTTAACCTGGAGAGTTCGGCTGAAGTTCTGTTCGACTTTCTTGCACTTCTAGGTCTTCATACACAAACCAGAGACTTAGTGTCTTCCTCAAACACTAATTATAACTCACCAAAGGAGACCCAACGATCTCAAGCTCCAAGACCTATATCACCTAAGTCCAGAAGCGTTAACTTTCTTCATTTTGGAAATCCGTCTGGCCATAATTACACTTCTCCAAGCCGTACGAAATCGCCTTCCAATCCCTAAACCATTCAGAAACATTCAACAATTTATTTCCCATATTTTAAAATCCAACATTTTCTTTAACGTTGCTTTAGATTCTGGAGCCTTTCCTTAGAAGAGCATAAGGCATTCGCCGATAGTTGGCAAGTTTGCAATAACTGCCTAAACGCAAATCATTGTGCCTCCGAATGCAAATCTGAAATCATATGCCCCTTTTGTAAGGCTCTTCATCACAGTTTGCTCCATAAAGACACACAGTCTTCAACCACCTCATCTTAATCTACCCAGTTTGTGGGATTTGGTTCAGCAGCCCAACCAGAATCCCAAAAATGTTCCTAGATACTTGGAACAACAAAATTGTTTATTGTGAGTCCTCAGCAAGGTTCTTAAGCAATGAGAGCTGCGATCGATTCAGGGAGTCAGAACTCCTTTATTTATCAAGCTATCGTAGATAGTCTTAGACTCAAACCGTTGGATATGACCATCACTGGTCTAGGTGGTAACTATGTGGCAAACCAATTAAAATCCCTTTACTGTATCCTCAGATCTCAATTGAATGGGGACGAATTTAGAATGCCAGCTAACGTTTTAAACACCATTTGTCCACAACATGTAATACGGCACTAGTAGATAGAGAATGGGGGAGCGAGGAAACGTTTCACAGGAGGTTCCTGGACTTGCCGCCAGGGTGCAGCACTAACACTGTATATTCAGACGGTGTCCGCTAGATAACAGCACTAACTGGTTACGTGACATATGGCGGGAGATTTTAATTTTAATTTTCAGCATGACCTACCCGTAAACACTCACGTGACCTATGGCGGGAGATTTTAATTCAAATTTTCCACTCGACCTACCCTTTCCAACTCACCTCGTCGGTCCCGTGACCAGTCACGTGATCATTAAGCAGATAATTTAAAGCTAGTATTTGGTCACGTAACCCATGGCCGAGGATTTATATTCAATTTTAGCTCCACATAACCTTAACCACTCACGTGGTCATCACGTGATCATTAGGTCTCTTTTAAGTCACGTAACTATTAGACCAAGCCATATCACGAGATCGTTAGGTCATTTTTTCCTTTGTTTATAATATCGCCACCCCTTATCACCCCTCTTTTATACTGCTACCAGAGGCTGACTGTGAATAAGATGAAACATAATGTTAAACCTCCTCCTTAGATGTTAACACGTTAGTTCATTGCTGATCAAATAATGAAACAAATATTTTATTTTCAGATAAATTATTTCGTAGTCTAATTTGCTGTATATAATTCAATTGTACTCTTATATCATTTAACATATAGCCATACCAAGCGTAGGTGCATCAATGTCTATGTACAAACCTTTTTTCGGAAATAATCAATTTTATAGTTTTTAATAATAAAAAAAAAATGATAAAACATGTAAATTACATACCCGATTCTTGATTAAAATCTTGTCACCAAATGGATAGGGAATTCTTACCTGTAACCGAAAAAAAAAATTGACATAAATATTATTAAATCAGATATAATTTATACAATAGTATTACGGATATATCTAAAATATTCTGCAACATTTGTATCAGAATCTACATTTGCTTAGTAATAAAACATTAGCAAACAATAGAGAATGGTGAATATTGAATGACGTGTGATGCAGGTTAATTTAATGGAGATATTCTCTCATTATTTGGCAAGATCTCAACATAGAGTATTATTGCTGTGAACATTTTTTTTTTAAGTATGGAAATAATATCTCATCATTTAGACAGATCTAAATATAAGAATGTACATGTTTCGTTTCTTTTTATACTTATTTCTTCCAACCTTCTATTCATGTCCGAACTGCAAAGGTACGGAAATAAGAATCAGGCTCATCAAGACTTAATGAGAACAAGGTACAAATATTCTAAAATATAAAAAAAAAATTGTCAAAAATAGAAAGAGTGTAAACAAAAATATAAAACAGCAGGAACGCAGTAAATTAAATGAATAGAATACTAACTAATAACATGTAAAATATTAATTGATCACATATGAGTGATTAATTACTAACGTAATACTAAAATAATTAATTGTGAAATAATATTTTATATGAGTAGTTTATACAGAGTAAAATTAAATGAAAGATTGGTGAAGAAAATGAGGTGAAAGTATGGTGTTATAACAAATAAGGAGGGGGTGAACGGATAAGAAAGGGAGAGATAATAAAGAAAAATTATTGAGATCCTCACTTAAATACTGATGGTCTCAGAATGGGGTAAGAAATGACAAGTGAGGGTAGTAAACCAAGGCGGGGATGCAATAGTTTTAACTGAATAATCAGAAAATATTCTAAATAGATAAGATTATAAAGCAAAACAACAATAGGAGGGGTTGGAACAAAATGTAGAAGATAAATAAAAAGATCTGCTAGTGGTCCCGGTTCAAATCCGCCCTGGGGCGTTGACTTTTTTCATTGAGTGGCGGTACTGCGCCAACTGCGATATTACTGGCGTCATTTGTTAAAATCATGGGTTTAGAAAGATCAGGGTAAATTAATATAGGAGAATTAAGAAGATGAGATTTGAGATTATGAAAAACTTCACTATAACACTCAGGATTTATTATGTTATCTGATTTGCGTAAGCACGAAGTTAATGGTTGAGCGATACAAGCATAGTTTTGAATAAATTTTCGACAATAACAAGTTAGGCCGAGAAACTGCTTAATTTCTTTTTCCGATCTAAGGGAGGAAATTTTTCTACAGCTTCAAGTTTGCGGGAGTACGTTTTAATTCCGTCAGGTGTTAATATGTAACCTAAAACTGGTAATTCTAAGTGAAAAAATTCGGTTTTTTCTAGCTGAATAGATAAATTATGTTGATGCAATTTGGAAAGTACGGTATTTAAATGCCGAAAATGGTCTTCTTTGATTTTGAAAAAAAACTATAATGTCATCAATATAAACAAGTACATTTGATGTATTAGCTAACAAAGAATTGTTGGAGGGGCATTACATAGGCCAAAGGGCATGTGAGTAAATTCATAGTGTCCCATGTCTGTCGAAAATGCTGTTTTAGCAATAAAATTTTCGTCCATTTCGATTTGATGGAACCCGGAAGCTAAATAGTGATTGTGAAAAATTTTGATCCGTTTAGTTGGTTTAAGAGATCTTCAATATTTGGAAGCGGAAATTTATCTGGTATGGTTTCTGAATTTAATTTTCTGTAGTCAATAATGAATCGAATTTTACGTTACATTCTCGTATTATTCCATTATTTATCAAAGTTTTTATTTCTTGATTTACATCATCCTTAAATTGTTGGGGGTATCTGTAATTTCGCGTA
>NW_027111155.1:3618-5097 GCF_000696795.3 Halyomorpha halys | reverse complement strand
GAAGATGGCCACGGGACCTTCTAATTTAAATTAATGTTTGAAGTACCACCAATGGGTGGTTCCTTCCCAAGATTTTCAAGTGTATATGAATCATAGTACATATTTACCTATTGTATTATTTTATACAGTTGTAAATTACATTAAATAAATAATTTTAAAAAAATTCGTCCGGAAATATTTTAGTTCCGACGGGTACAGAACTTGGATTTATGTAACTAACTTGAGAAGCCGTGCCCACGAGCCATTGTTGTCCCATTAAGTCAGAAAATTGTAATAATTCTTCCGAAATATTTAGATCGTACTGTTGGGGGGATCCGTTTCCGGCTCTCTTAATCCTAAAAAATGACGAATTTTTCCTCTAGATTTGCGAGTCTTTCTTTTAATTCATGATTTTCCACTTCTAAGTGGTGTACCACGTTACTGGGAACGGTTCGCATTAGCACCGTGTTTTGAGAATTTGGGTTAAAAGGTTTTGATGGGAAAGGTTCCCGAGGTTTATCATTTTCCCACCAGTTATTTTTTTCATGCTACGCTTGCGGCCGATGCTGTTGTCGTGATGTTTTTTCTTCATTTCTATAAGAATTTTGTGGTTGCCGAATTTCAGTTTGGGGATGACGATAGTCTCTATTTTCATATTGATTTTGAGGCTGATGGAAATCTTGATTGTCATATTGATATTGGGGCTGTCGACAGTGCTGGTTCTCATATTGTGTCGGGTGGGCGGATGCCTATAGTTTTGATTTTCTTGATAATAAGGAGCCCGCTGATAGTTTGGGTATTTGTAATTTTGATAGTGAGGTCTGTCGCGGTTTCTGTAATGTTCATATCTTTTTTTTTTCGAAATTGTTAGGTTTTTTAGAGTCTTTGCGTATTATAATAGTTATATTCTCTTTTGGATGTACATAAAGTTTGGTCGCGTCCGTATAGTCTTTCCATAATGTCTGAACAGCGATTAAGTATAGCGTTTCTAATTTGGTCGACATCTATTAGGAACATATAGTTTAAGAAATCAGATAAGTCAGGATGTAAATTATGTAGGATATGACTGTTTATTTCTCGATCTTGACAATAATGATAAAAAATTGTGTATATAAATAAAAAAAATAAAATAATAACAAAAAAATATAATGGTTTACAAAAAATTATTATATCTCAAGTATTCTTAAAGTAGTTCCGGAGATCCAGTTCAGAAAAAATTCGGACTGGGGTTAAACTCGAAGAGTACCAAGGGTGATTTTTCGTTAGTGGTGCCTTTAGTCTTCTTGATTATCAGAGGTCTTCGATCCTTGTAGTATTTTTGATAGTACAAGTGATGGAGTCTTCCTGTGTTCTCGAGACAGAAAATGGCTAAGAACGGACACGTTTTTTTATTAACTTGTTGCGGGGGGGGGGGCGCCTACCGATCTTAGATAATAACAGGTGTCTCAAACCTAGCTGTTGCAACGATAACTTTTCGACAGGTAGCGCTGAGGTTGTCCC
>NW_027111155.1:3097-3568 GCF_000696795.3 Halyomorpha halys | reverse complement strand
TTCACTGTCTAACCCTAGTCTGGGCGCGAGATCTACGAAGATCGCTCCGTGTCCCGGTTTTCTACCAGTAGGTGTTTTGACAATAAATTCGTCCGAACTGCATGGGAGTCTTCCTCGATGTTGAACAAGCTTTTGATCAAGTCTGTCATCCAGGTCTGCTCTATAAACTTCGTCAATTCATACCCCCAACATATTTCCTTCGAATAGAACAAGGCCAGCTTACCCACTCACTTGAAATCAGGGGCATTCCGGTGAAAACACGTGAAACACCCGAGGACATAATATGTTCGATCGAAGCGGCCCGGAAGACCTGGATGCGGTGGAAATAAAAAGGCCCAGAGGAGAGGACCCTCGGCCGCCTGCGATAGTGGTGCGATTCGTTCGCCTGACTGTCCGCGACGAGGTGATTCGGCTCCGAAAAGTAAAAAGAGATTTCACTACCAGGCATCTCGGCTGGGACAGCGACGAAAG
>NW_027111155.1:1039-3047 GCF_000696795.3 Halyomorpha halys | reverse complement strand
TTCATGTATAAGGAAGCATGTTTATTTTTATCATGATTTTATTTTCTTGTATTTACAATAAAAAGGTGTTTTTGTTTAAAGTGTGTTTGTTGATTTCCCTTGGAGCTCACCTAAGTAAAATATAGTAACAATAAAAAACGAGGTAACAATAAACTCAAGTCGAACCCAGTCCCTGTTCGGGCGCCAAATATGAACTATCACTCACGAAATACTTAAAAAAACTTTATTGGTATAATACAAACAAGAATGTTAACATAGCAAGTGCTACTGAGCTAATGACACGTACTCTAATGCTAGCTAGACTAAGTAGGGAGACATATATATAGTGGTGGGGATTAGTGCTGATGCTACATTAAATTTGGTGGTGATCGGGGAATAACTGCCGAAACCATGCAAAGGCTGCAGGTTAACACTCCGCTCTACACTTAAACTTTGAGCGCAGGCTGAGGTTATAAACGATCGCTGTGATCCACAGTCAATCAAAATACTTATAGGCAAGTATTGCCCATGACGGTCCTCAATTCTAGCTATCACGGTACCTAATAGGACTGAGACACTGGACTCGGATAGGGTTCACAAAACTGAACCCTTTGAGTCCCTAGTTATTTTGTCAGAATCTGGCATATTTTCTGAGGAAGGATCTGACTCCAATACATTATTATTCCGGGAGGAAGGAGAAGTGTTAAGAACTTTCCTACCGTCATTCGTTCTTCTGTAAGTAGATGTTGAAAAATTCAACAATGAATGAGGTCGCTTTTTGTATTGATTACAAGAGCTAGAGCTAGGGCATCTATTGGCATAATGACTGGGCATTCAACAGTTATAACATAAATTTAGCGGTCGCATTTTATCTAACCGTTGTTTAGGTTCCATTAAGCGAAAGCGAGGGCACCTATACAAGCGGTGTCTTTCTCGGCACAAAGGACAACCATTATGTGTTATGGACACATCAGTGGAAATTAAGACCCTTTTCGTAATATTTTGAAACCTGTGGGGCGGTACGGGACCTTGACCTGCTAAGCCCTTAAACAAAAACAACGATAAGTAAGACTTTTTAATGTCCCATATCTTTTAATCATTTCGACTTTGAACCTTAATCCCCTCTGTTCTTAACTTTTAGTGTAAATAATTTGAACTGGTTAAACTTAAAATATAAACCCTTCAATGTATGTAAACAGGGGACTTCGAACTTGTATAATCCCTAAAACATAAACAAAGGAATATCCTGAAATGTCATCATACACTCTCCCTATTCCCTCTTACGACCACTCAAATAATTTTAAATTATCAACTAAGTATAATATGATAACATAATTTTAACATTAAAATATTACTAATAACTAAAATTTAAACAATTTTTGTACCTTTTTATCCCTAAATATAATTTATTATTTATTTCCGTTAGATTATTAGGGACTGTATGGATTTTGGACTTGTATAATTCTTAAAACATAAACAAACTGTGAGATAAATAGATCTGTTACTAAATTGGATTTTTTAATCTCTCTTATCTTTTTAACACTTTTGACTTTGAACTATAATACTTTCTATATAGCTTTCTATATTTCTATATGGTTTGAACAGCTCTGATGAAACCCTGCAAAGTGGTGCGAAACGTCGGATATTAAAATAGTTTTAAACTATTTGTTAAAGCCACCTCAAATCGACTATGTATTTTTGTTGGAAGGCTTTAAAATAAACAAAAAACAAACTGGCTCGGATTAAACATTTATTTGGCCAATTTAAACATTTTAAAAACTAAAAACTAACAAAAACAAAATATACAAGTAAAAATAAAAAGGCCTTTCAGATAAAAATAAAATATTTCGATAAATTATGAAAATGGCAATGAAACTAATTTACACAAAAAAAAAGAAATAAATATATAAAATAAATACTGCACGACGAAAGGTTGTTCCACTCCGATAGGTCAGAGGAAGAGTGCTGCCGAGATGTGTAGGTCTGGCTCATCGATGGTCCAAATATCCAACAGTCGTATTGTATTAGG
>NW_027111155.1:0-494 GCF_000696795.3 Halyomorpha halys | reverse complement strand
TGTTCCACTCCGATAGGTCAGAGGAAGAGTGCTGCCGAGATGTGTAGGTCTGGCTCATCGATGGTCCAAATATCCAACAGTCGTATTGTATTAGGTGAACCGACAAAATGAAAACAGACAGGGCTGATTACACACGTTCCTTGGGTTCAGGGGTTGGCCACTAATTACTTAATTAATTTGAACACATATTAAACTGTAAACTGGTTCCGAACTGTAATGATGGTTAACTCACTTAAAATGTCTAAACTATTAAATTAAGAAGGCAGACAGGGCTGCTAATGACGCTACCAGGGCCACTAATTAGCCAGAACTGCTCTAAAAAAACTAAGATGGTCGGTCCGTTGCTAGGATGACGCCTTAGCAACAATCATCAGACCCTAGCAACTCTTTCTATTACTCATTATTACAAACAAATACAATTACATATTTTTTTTCTTTTCAATTAACTAAATCTAAGTAAAACAATACAAATAAAAATATATGTAACTAAATTA
>NW_027111154.1:453978-457370 GCF_000696795.3 Halyomorpha halys | reverse complement strand
ATAATCTACCATATTCACTGCCGCCCCAGCACCAAGCAGTGCATTAACCACTTCAATGTGCCCACCCATTGCTGCAAAATGCAGGGCAGTCTGATTTTCATGATCTTTCATATTCACCGCCGCCCCGGCATCAAGCAACGCCTTCACCATTGCAGTATTTCCTCTCTCAGCTGCACCAAGAAGGTCAGTCCTCTGCTCTCCGCATTCCATATCCAACAACTTTTTTTGATAAAAAAAGACCTGAAAATAAAAAGAAATGAACGTAATGTATTATCATTCCATATTGTAGAATAAATATCACACCAGAAATTATGAGGGATCGATTACTAAATAGGATATTGATTTACGATTGTCTCATGTTTTGTTGAGCCTTCAAAATAATTACATTTCATTATTCATTATCCCTCCATAAATTATAAAACCAAGCAACTGTGATATTATAAATCTATAAATCTAATGATGGCTTGATTTTTGAAAAAAAAAAAAAAAAAAAAGCAGCTAAAGGTGTGCTTTGAAATCAAGAGTTACTAAACTTTTCGTTTTCCAAAGCTTGTTTCAGTAGTTGGTATTGGACACCCCAAAAAAGTGTCAAAACCCAAAAGCGAAAATATTTCAAAATCAACCACACATGAGTATAAATTAAGGATTGGAGAAAAAGGAATGATGAGCTGATGGAACTGTAAATTATACAATTACAATCGTACTACCCATCGTGTAATACAATTACAATCGTACTACCCATCGTGTAATACAATTACAATCGTACTACCCATCGTATAATACAATTACAATCGTACTATCCATCGCTTTCCATTAATACAGCAATTTTAAAGCGCGTAGGGTTTCCTGATACCCGCGTGATGATCGGTGATAAGCCTCTGTTGTGCTGTGTGTAGTCCGGCTCCGTGGACATTTCGATGTAAAGGTGCTTCTTCAATAGCTTTCACGCCTTCCTGGTCCAATCATACCCCGTCCTGCGATACTATGTATCCCAAAAAACGAATCTCCAGCAACCCGCATACCGACATTTCACGAGATAATTTAAGGCCGAATTCACAGATCCTTTTGAAGACTTTTCGCAAATGCTCTATATGTTCCTCTTCGTTTTTACTAAAGACAATGATGTCATCCATACACACTTGTCCAAAAATTTTCCCCTAGATCCCTCTGAAATTCATCCATAAGGCGCTGGAAGGTTAGTGGCGCCTCTTTTAACCCAAACAGCATGCGCACGATTTCTTGTTCCCAAGAAAACGTCGTTTTCACCATGTGTTCCTCGCTTATCCGGACCTGATGGTATCCATTCTTGAGGCCTAAAGTACTGAAGATAGTGGCTCCCAATAAGCGATCTAATCTGTCTTCGATTCAAGGAAAAGGGTAGCGCTCATCTGTTGTTGCATCGTTAATTTTCCGGTAGATCACCGGTAGTCCAATAGTCCACCAACACGCGATATAGCTTCGTGTCTTCTCCTCTACCATTTTTTTCTTCTTCTCGACCACCCACAGTGGACTATTGAAAGGGGAATTGCGAGGCCTGATGGTGCCTTGTTTAAGGAATTCCTCCAATTTATCTCGAATCAAGTATTCTGGGGGTACCATCGTATACTATACTAGTAATATGGGGGTACCGTATATCCTTAACGTAAACTAGATTTTTTAAGTACCGTTTTCCCCATGGTCGGTAGTTTTCCCGTTGTTGCTGTGTATCTCCATCGTTGGTGCCTCCAGCAATGAAGCGCTGTTCGAGGGTTCGGAATAAGGAATCAAGGAGATTACAACAAAGGTTATAACCAGGAGGACAGTATACAGCTGAAAAAAAATATGGAAAGGGCGAATCAAAATGATTAGTGCGGTTGATTGGATTGCAAGACGTAATAATAATAATTTTAATGAATGGTAAAGATAAACAACATAGATTTGCTCAATTGTATGTAATAAAAATATTTTGTAATTTTTAATTGTAAATTTAAATATTTGAATTAATGTTACAACACATTTTAGTCGTTTAAATAATACATAACTTTACCACAATATATATATAACTTGTGAGTACTTGGACTGAAATGCTTGAAGACAAAGGAAAAGAGGGAACAGAATTAAACAGTACGCTTACTAGAAAGATACTGGTTTATTATCTCTGTGATGCTATAGACATTATTAAGGTTTATTTACGTGGGGAGTTAGGATTAGAGTTGTATACAGGCCTTGTCCAACCATAACTTCATTCACATAACAAATCAATTCTTTTCAATGCATTCTTCATGAATCCGATATACGTTAAAGACACGAAATCGACGGAAGTTAAATAAAAATTTAACGGTTAGTAAAATTACTATTTTCTGGAAAATGGTCCGTGTGGTACAACAATAAAGCTAAAACATTGTCAGTGTGGTACAATAAAACTGAAAAATTGTCCGTGTGGTACAACAATAAAGCTACAAAATTGTCCGTTTGGCACAACAGGAAAGCTACGAAATTACCCGCGTGGCACAACAATAAAGCTAAAAGAATTGTCCGTGTGGCACAACAATAAGGCTACAAAACTACCCATGTGGCACAGAAATACAACTACAAATTGTCCGTGTGGCGCAACAATAAGGCTACAAAATTACCCGTGTCGCACAACAATAAAGCTACAAAATTGTCCGTGTTGTACAACAATAAGGCTAAAAAATTGTCCGTGTGGCACTACAATAAACCTACAAAATTGTCCGTGTGGCGCAACAATAAGGCTACAAAATTACCCGCGTGGCACCAATAAAGATACAAATTTGCTCATGTGGCACAATAAAGCTACAATTTTGCTCTTGTGGAACAACAATAAAGCTACAAAATTGTCGGTGTGGAACAAAAGTAAAGCTACAAAATTGTCCATGTTGTACAACAATAAAGCTACAAAATTGTCCGTGTGGCACTACAATAAACCTACAAAATTGTCCGTGTGGCTCAACAATAAGGCTACAAAATTACCCGCGTGGCACAACAATAAAGCTACAAAATTGCCCGTATGACACCAATAAAGCTACAAATTTGCTCATGTGGCACAACAATAATACTATAAAATTGTCCATGTGGAACAACAGTAAAGCTAAAAAATTGTCCGTGTGGCACAATAATGAGGCTACAAAATTGTCTGTGTGGTACAACAATAAAGTTAAAAAATTGTCCGTGTAGCACAACAATAAGCCTACAAAATTGTCCACGTGACACAACAATAAAGCTACAAAATTGCCCGTATGACACCAATAAAGCTAAAAATTTGCTCATGTGGCACAACAATAATGCTATAAAATTGTCCGTGTGACACAACAATAAAGCTACAAAATTGGCCGTGTGGCAAAATATTAAGCTACAAAATTGCCCGTGTGGCAAAATATTAAGCTACAAAATTG
>NW_027111154.1:450848-453928 GCF_000696795.3 Halyomorpha halys | reverse complement strand
CAATATAATATGTACACATCAATATAATATGTACACAGCAATATAATATGTAATTATTGATAACTTACTGCGGTGCTAGTAGAGACTCTATGTAGAACCCAAGTGAACTAATCGTAGGAGAAGTGACCGAGGATCATTTGTACTGAAATCCTTATCTGTGGGGTGGGCCACTCAAGAGATATGGACATTCTTGAGCTCAACAATTCTCTCCCTTCTTGGCAGCTAAAAAGGATTTTTACTTTCACTAAGCTATGAATGGAACATGTAGTCAGGGAGTGTAGTGCGATGGTGTAATGTTTCGAATTGGAATATTGGACAAAATATACGTTTTGATGTCCTCTGAGTCCAAATCCACGGACAGTGTACAACACGAATAAGTAAAAGATGGGGGTGCGGACAGTGTACAACACGAGTAAGTAAAAGATGGGGGAGCGGACAGTGTACAACACGAGTAAGTAAAATTATTTATTAGTGTCAACCTTTCGGCCAGAATTTATAGCCTTTATCTGGGCTAAGATCAAAAAACAAAATAACAATTAATGAATAAAAGGATATATAAAATAAGAAAATCGCTAACATTATAGATACATAAATAGTGTTGACCGACATGAATAGTTTAAGTATTACGTATAAAGGCTGTATGAGATGAGTAATATTAAAATTAAGTAAGAGTAAAGAACTGATAATAAAATACATATCAAAATCTAGTTTGTAAAGAAATGCAAAATGAAAATAAAGTAATGAAAGAAGTGAAGAAGGGAAACAAAACGTTTATATAGCTAATTAAAATTACAGCCCCAATCTTCTTATAATATTTAAACTTTTCAGGTCTGTCAACACTATTTATGTATCCATAATGTTAGCTATCTCCTAATCATTCTATATCTAATCATTGGTTGTTATCTTGTTTTAGGTTCTTAGCCCTTTTATAACAGGGGGTGTCCAAGCTCCTTGATAGTCCGAACCATTTTTCAAAATTTGAAATTTTTTGTGGCTCGCGAAATACGTATTTAAAAGATGTGCAAAAAGGGTGTTAAACTTTTTTTTTTTACAAAAATTATATTTATTAAAAACATATAAATAAAAGTTCAAAATATGTGTATTGAATTTAAATATTAACAATTAAACACATTTATTTTACTTCTCTTAATAATTCTTTAAAATTTGGTGAATAATTGGTGACAGCACTTCTCAGATGCTGGTTAGTTAATACTGATGGGTGTTTGAATTTCACGAATTTTAAAGCGGATTCACCTTGTTACGAATATTGAAACAATTTTAAAGCGGATTCACCTTGTTACGAATATTGAAACAATTTTAAAGCGGATTCACCTTGTTACGAATATTGAAACAATTTTAAAGCGGATTATGCGGTTATGCGTCGTTCGGTTCTGTGTCTCGAGATGGGAATTTGCGGAACAACTTTGTGCAATGCAGCATTATTTTGATCTACAACTTTGTGCAATGCAGCATTATTTTGATCTACAACTTTGTGCAATGCAGCATTATTTTGATCTACAACTTTAAGTACCTCTTCCAGCTTTAGAGACAGCTTTCTCCTTTTTTTTTAAAAAAAATTTGTTTATTGTTATTTACAACTGTATACATATACACACATCAAGTAAATTTGCTGATATAGTGATAGTGGCATGATACGAATATGTGGAGAATCTACCCATTGATAAAACTGCAATAACATTTCTAGAGGAGATTATCTCGAGGTTATCCTCTTTTCATGCGCCTAGGAGGATGCTCAGGTAATAAAGGAGAAGCCTGGTTACGAACAAATGGGTTTGTGAGGGTGTTGGGAAGTGGGAAACCAAGTTGGTTGGTTGGGAAGTTTATCATGGAAACATTGGTATCTGGTTCTGGCCGGATCGGCAAATATGGGACATTAAGGTCCTGAATGACTTGATTTGTGATAAAGTAAAGAGAATTAAGGATTTTGGACTGTAAGGATTGGATCCGGCAGAAATTTGATGGTTTAGTGGAGCCCCATAGCTCAAATCCGTATATCCAGATAGGCCTTATAATAGTCATGTAGATCTGACTTTTGTAATAGATTGGAGGTCTAGACCGTTTGTCTAGTAAATATTATAGTCGGAATCGACGAGTAGTTTCCTGTCTCCTCCTTTTTAGACTTCATTGTCCTGTCTACCGCCGATGAATTTATCAGAATCCGTTGTTTGCCACCACAGCCTCGAGTTACACATAGCATAAGGAACAGTGTAAAGTATAACTTTAGTTATGATACTTCATCACAACTGTTGCTTTGGGCGTCTGATCTGTGCACGGGAAGCAAAGCAAAAACATTTCACATTGAAGACTGTCAAAGTCAAGTAAATAATATATAAATTTATAATTGGTTGCCAAGGCAATCAGAATGAATTGACATTGTTAATTATATGAATAAGAGACAAGATAAAAATGACACGCAAATCAAATTAACACTTGAACAACGAAACAATAAACGAAAAAGAAAATTCATTCCTCATAAAATATACATATTATCCTTAAAAACAATTTTGATCCTTTTTCTCTCAACTTTATTCTTTTTAAACTTCCAACGTTTCGACCACTCAGGTCATTCTCAAGGATTCCTATAAACAGCTCCTTTTAATTACTTTTATAACAATTTCTTTCACTTACATACTGATTTTTTTTTGTCTTACCTTATTTTGTTTTCATTTTTTCATGTTATTTTAAAATTCTTTAAATCCCGGCTAATTCCCTTTGTCCCATCTTTAAATAATTGATCATTAAAATAATATCACAATAATATTATAAAATTTTTTGTCTTTTTTTATAAAAAAATATAGATTTCTACTTATAAATTCTTCTATAAAATTCCTTCCCAAATTTAAAACTTTTACTAACCACTTTTCTTACTACTATTTTCATTTGCAAACTCCAAACAGGTTAGGACTCTGTTATCATCTTATCATATAACTTAATTTTTTCTTTAACTATTAATTTACATTTTCAATTTAATTTAATTAACATTTATTCTTAATTTTTCGGCTTACACCATAAACATTTTTTAATACATTTAAATTCTATAATTAGTTTATTCCTATTTT